>NC_062274.1:51628412-51913412 GCF_916048215.2 Malus sylvestris
TGACAAGACATTCGTAACTATGAACAACATGATACTCCTACCAGAAATTTTACTCAACGCGATCATGACCAGTGACATCCACTACTTATAAATATAAGTTCATAACTATTAGGTGAAACTCCCTTATATTTTAGCATCAAATTCATACATGCAAAATAAGTAAGCCTCATTAATCAACATACAAGAATAAGTTCTGAATCAAACAGTTAAGCAAATTGCATTCACGATTTATGAAATAATAACTGAACGTAATCAATTCATATGCAATATATGTTCATGGCTTTGAATTCGCCTCTAGCTAAAATGAGTTAGCTCCTCATGTTTGCACTTAAACAAAGATAACTTAAATTAAACATTGAAAACAAAAGATAGAATACATCTAGGAACGTTCCAGCAATCCTAGCTTGAATGACAGGGCACGGCTCCAAGGGTCTCCTCTCCCTTCTCCTTGCAAGGCTGCGGCACTAGAGGGATTTCTGTGTATGATGGATGTGTGGTGCGAATTGTGGTGAGAGATGGATGATGTATGATTGTTGCGGCACAATGTATTTATAGAGAAAAGGGAAGGCACGGCAAATGGCTAAGAATGAGGGGAATCAAAATTCCAAATCAACAAGGAAAAATGACACTTCTCATTTAGATTCCAGGGAGGAAAAGGAATGGTCCTTGCGGTAGGAAACATAGCTTCTAGAAGGGGTGGATGCGGCATGATTTTAGGAAAAGGCCTTGGCTTCTAGAAACCTGATTTGTAGGTATCCTAATGTCATTTAGATGTCCTCATTGCAGCTAGAAATTAGGTAGATTAGGATAAGGTTAGGATAAGATAAGGTTTGGATAATGTAAGATAAGGTTTTTGGATAATGCTTCCTTGTTTCTTGCTAATTCCTTATCTTCTTTGTCTTGACTTTATTTTCTTCATCTCTTCAGCATATTCCTAGCCTCTTAAACTTCAAAAACGTCCATCCACCTTGCTCTATGCATGTGCTATGCCCAAAACTGCTCCAAACTGCTTCAAATTGCACTTTTTTGCCAACTTTGTCATTTAAACCTAAAAACACACGAAAATAGTTTAAAACACTCTAATAAGTAGAAATTAGTTATGTAAATGCAAGAAAACAAACTAACTAAGTCGCATAAATATGCTCATATCATTCCAACGCCCACTTCATCACTCGTTAGGAAGCATTTGGGCTTTGCAAAATTGATCGTAGTGGGTACTGGGTCATGACAATGATCGGATGCCCTTGAAAGTAGGGTCTGAGTTTCCCAGTTGCAACAACTAGTGCCAAAATTAGTTTTTCAATCTTCGGGTATCTGGTTTCCGCATCGATGAGAGCTTTAGATGTGTAGAATATAGGCGGTTGAGCCCTAAGCTCTTCTGGTATAAGGGTAGAGCTTACTACTATTTCTGATACCACCAGATATATGTATAAGTTCTCCGCAGTTTCTGGCTTGGATAGTAGTAGAGGTGTTGTCAGGTATTGCTTTAGGTCTTGAAAGGCTTTCTCTCATTCATCGTCCTACTTGTCATTCCGTGCTTTTTTTATTACCTTGAAGAAGGCCTTGCATCGGTCGGTGGATCGTGAGAGGAAACGATTGAGTGTAGCTGCTCGTCCGGTCAGACTTTGGATTTCCTTCAAGGTCATGGGCGATTTCATGTCCAAGATCGCTTTGATCTTCCTTGGATGAGCCTCGATTCCTCGTTGGGTTGTAAGGTATCCTAAGAATCATCCTGAACAGACGCCAAAAGTACACTTGGCTGGGTTGAGCTTCATATTGTACTTTCACAGGATTTCGAAAGTTTCGACCAAGTTGTAAATGTGGTCTGACCGTTGCTTGCCTTTCACCATGATGTCATCGACATAAACTTCCACGATGGCTTCGATCTGCTTCTTGAACATCATTTTTACGAGTCATTGGTAGGTTGCTCCTGCATTCTTGAGGCCAAAGGCCATGACCTTATAGCAGTATGTGTCTCGCTTGATCACGAATACGGTATTCTCTTTGTCAGGCTTGTGCATGGCAATTTGATTGTAGCCTAAGTACACGTCCAAGAAATTGAGCATTTGATTCCCGGATGTTGAGTCAACGAGCAGATCGATTCGGGGAACCGAGTAGTTGTCTTTAGGGCACGCATTATTGAGGTCGGTGTAATCCACGCATACTCTCAATTTTCCCTTTTATTTCTTCATTACTAGCACGATGTTGGCCAGCCATGCTGAGTGCCCTACTTCCTTAATGAATATGACCTATAGTAGCTTGTTGATATCTGCTTCAATAATCGCTACTCGCTCAGGTACGAAATGACGTATTTTCTAGATCACAGGTTTGGCCGCGGGATCGACGTGCAGCCTGTGGCAAACTATCGCTGGATTAATGTCGGGCATAATCACAACTCCAATCTTCACTAGCCAAAGTCAACCCAATATCCCATTATGTGGAGATGGGTTGTTGACGATCATGTAGGTCTGCAATGAGACAATCGGTGGGCTGGTTACGTCGAGTGTAATAGTGTCAATGGCAATTGAAGTGAGTCCGTTGAATCTGGTCAAGACCTCTGTTTTTTGTTGGATCGTGCTTTCCAGGCCCATATTCTAGATGATTGATAGTTGTAAAATGGCGTGGGCCAGTTGCGCAGAAATCACTAAGGCATCGTCATGGGGAAAGTTTACTCCCTCAGCGTCCTGCTCAGTGAAACCGATGATTGGTCCAGGTACAGTATCTACGGCTTGAACTTGATAGACCGATCTCTCCTGTTGAATCTTCCTCTTTTTGGAGTTATTGATGGCCCCCAAATGCTAGGATTCAGCAAAGATTTTGTTGATTCAGATCGTCTTAGTTGGGGCTGGGCATTGACATTTGCTTTTCGCCTTAGCTGGGTGACTGGCTTGTCGACATACTCGCTGCATTTGCCTTCCTTCACGAGTTGCTCAAGGTACCTCCTCAATGTGGTGCAGTCATTGGTTGTGTGCCCAAGACTTCTGTGGAATACACAATACTTGGTTTGGCCTATCTTAGAAGTGTTACCCCTTAAAGGTGGCGGCGACGTGAACCATGGCTTATCCTTGACGTCGCGAAAGATTTGGCTAATCAGGACTAAGAGCTTGGTGTATGTCTTGGGCGCTGCGCCTCTTTTTGTTGGGGTCCAGTCCCTGCGTTTATCTCCTGGCTTGCTTTTGTTGTTAACCGGTTTGTCATTTACCTTCTTTTGAGTCAATTTCGCGTCTTTGTGCGGCTGCTTAAGCGGTTTCTAGGAGCACTTTTCCTCATCCCAGAGAGAATGCTTTTCTGCCAAAGCATAAGAGTTTTCCAGGGACAAGTTCTCACCCATAATCAATTCTCTGAAAAGTGGGCGATCTACTGGAAACCTCTTTCGAAAAGCTGAGCATGCGATGCTATCATCGCATCCGACAATCTTCACCTTTTTCGCCTTGAACCTCTTAACGTATGTGCGGAGTGACTCATTCGGGTACTTTTTATGTTGAAAATGTGGTCAGACTTCTTTTTAGTCGAGCGGTAGGACGAATATTCCCTAGTGAAGACTAAGGAAAGTTCGCTGAAGGTCCGGATTGAACATGGTGGCATGGTGTGGAACCAGTCTTGCGCCTTGCCTTGGAGCGTCGTGGCAAATCTTTTGCACATAAAAGAGTCATTGTTAGCGTAAAAGGTCATGGCACTTTGGTAGTGCATCAAGTGCCTGTCCGGATCTTCATTATCATTTGAACAAGGTGAAATGTGGCAGGCTGAACTTTTGTGGTGGTTCTGTCTACTTGATCTCATCTGTAAAAGGTGACGTGCTCAAGTTGGCCACGTCTCTTCGTAGGGCATCGTCGGTAGTGTTAATATGCTGGAATCCGCACAACTGCACTGCTACAAGCCTTTATACTGCTTCCTAGATTTGTGCTTTGTAGGGCAGTGAAGCCTTTAGCTGCCCTTGGTGTTGACCTGCTGGTCCATGTTACTATTAGGCATGTCTTGTTCGTCGTCACACTTGGCGGGGGCTACTAGTGGAATTTAAGCTGGACCGTTCTCGTGCTGTCATTTGGGCATCGTACGGCTGCCTACTTCATTAACTCGTATGAGGATCTCCTTGTAGACCTAGCCTCGTATGGATGCTTGTCCCAAAAGATCTTGAGTGCTCGTCGAAGTTTAGACCCAACCTCGAATGAACACTGACTCATGAGCCGAGTTCGGAATAAACGCTTATCTATGCATCTAGGCGGGAGAAGACATTTCCCCAAGGCTCAAACGAGAGTGCACAATACCCGAAAACATGGTTTAGGGAGGGCTGAGCGGCTCTTTATCGGGACGTCACTGGAATGAGTCACGTTCTTCCATCTTTGTCCTACTTCGGGACACCTCGTCTGGGGCATGCTGTATCTCGATGCACTTGATGAGTTGGTTCACCAAGGTGGTCTGCTGCGCGAGGGTGCTCGTCAAATTGGCGACCTGCTGGGGCAGGTGGTGCTCGTTATTCGGATTGGAATAGTCTGTAAAATGGGTATCTTCATGTAAAGTGAAAGTATACTGGACTGCAGGTACAAAGCTTGAGCCCAAAGCAGGCAATCATGCATAAAAGTGTGGTGAAAATAATCCTAAGTCGATCACAGGATCTGTGATCAGGATTTGGATCGCAGAAGGTGACCTTGGAATGAATTGGGTTGCGGGCCGGGTCGTCGGAACGAGTTGCGGGGTGCGTTGGGCACCTACTCGCCTTGGGCTTGCATGGTCGTTGACCCTCCTTGGCATTAGGCTGCCATATCTTAGCCTACTGGCTGGGTGTCTTGGGCTTAGGCCCGTTGAACTGCTTAGCTTGTAATTGCTGCCGCATTCTGGGCTCGAGTTTGGGCCTACCGTCATTCTGGGTTGGGCCTCTTGCCTGGGCCTACTGTGGTAGCAGCCAAGCTTTGGGCCTCATATGCATGGGCTTGGAAGTGGACATGGGCCTCCTGCCTAAGGTTTGGTAGGGTGTGGTGTCGTGGCCTGGTGGATCACAGTGGTGGTGGTAGCGGCGCGGCTTCACAAAGGTGGGGCTCCTTCTGCTATCGCGTTGAGCCTTAAGGACCTCCGACTTGGGGCTATGTCCTCGTCTCCACTTTCCGGTCCAAATCCTTGAACATACGGGGTTCCGTTCGTCATAGTTTCTGAATTTCCTACCATTGTATCCTTTCTCCAGGGATTGATCAAGAAACTTTTCTAGGAAAAATTAATTGATACGACGTGTGAGAAATTCAACGTAACAGAAAATTCAAGAAACTAATGCGAGAGGCTTCTTCGAGTATTTTGAATCAGGTTTCAATGAAAGCACCAATTTGTTAATGCAAATTTCCGCCATCTTCAATCTTGATGAAAATGCACCTACAAAACAATCAATACCTTTGCTCAGAGACCTAAACCTCATGCGCCCAATGAAATCTTTTATTAGATTCCCCTTTAGAGAAAGTTACTTGTATCTTTTATTTGTAGACCTAAGGACTTCTCATTTTCTTTCAAGTGAAGCCTCCAAAAGCATTAGAAAAAGAAAAAAGTAAAACAAACTTGTTGAACAAGCTTGACTAATATGGCAGGAGCAAATCAATTAATCATACCCATTCCTATCAGTTTCACACAAGCTTTAATTAAAGTCTGATGCCTAAGTTAGTTTCTCTAAGAGAATAAAGTGTTTAGAGCTTTTTTAGGGTTGCCAAAGCTCTGAAAATTTAGTAAAATATGGGGTATTTATAGGGCTAGGGCCGGCCATATAATGTTTAATGGAGAGATATTATCTAAATATTCCCAAGATATTTAAAAGGAAATAATATCTCTGAGATAATGGTGTAATTATCCCTAATTGATTTAAATTAGGATTACTTACTTAATTGGAATCAATCTTCAATTAGGAATGTATTAAAGATAGAATTTGGGTAATTAATCCTTATTTTTAATTCTTTGCCAAGGGCAGGTGAGTTGTGGGCAGTTGTGTTCAACTGTTGAGTCCTCCAGTGATGTGAGCTGCACGTGGGAGCATTTGAGAAGCCTGCACATTTATTGAGAGCAGTCTTGTCCTTCTAGAATAAAAGTACACGTGTCGCCTCTAGAATATTTGGGATTATTTTAGGCTCCACAGTGGCCACCCAAAATAATAAATAGCACAACCCAATAGTCATGCCCATCTATATGCTTACATAAGAAGCATCATCAAGTGACTCATGTCCATACAATTTTTTCCAAATACCCCCACATTTTAGTGTCTAGTCTTTTTCTTTTCAAAAGACCCCCATATTTTCAAGATTATGGTAATTGTTCTATTCTTTACTGTAATTGACATGGGTTTGGCAAAACTCCTTATATTGCTGCCATTATTTCTTTCTTTACAACTTTGTACTTCAAATTTAATTGAACATTGCATTTATGCAAGTTTCAATTTTATGTTTGTTAGTATTTTTTTTTCTCTAATTGTTTATATTATCATACATAATTAATGTTGTGATTTTTTTTATGAATATTACCATTGGAATTTGTTGATGCACAAAATCAGCGAAGACTTTGGTACAACAGAAAGTGTCAGGTTTTATGACCTTCGCTTGGTTGCTTCGGTCACTAGTGAGGATAAGTACGTAAATGAATAGAGACAGATAAGCAAACACAGGATGTACGTGGTTCACCCAGATTGGCTACGTCCACGGAGTAGAGGAGTTCTTATTAGTAGTGAAGGGCTTACACAAGTACAAAGGATCAAGCTCTCAATTTAGTGAGTTCTTGTGAATGATTTAACACAAATGGCATTAGGCAATATTGTGGGGGAATGACCCCTATTTATAGAAAAACTTGTAGCTTTGTCACATTGACATGTGTCATGTTATGATTGGTTCTTGATGTTGACACGTGCTGCGCTCTGATTGGCTTCTAATCTTGACACGTGTCGAGTAGTGATTGGCCTCCTGGTCGGAGGGGAACTCTTCTGGGTCCTTGACAGTATAGCGTTGGCCGGTGCTCGGTAGTTTCGGGATTGGTCAAGTATGGTACAAACAGTGCTCCCCTAAGTTCCCGAGTGAGGGAAACTCCTCGGTTGGGGACTTGCAAGATCCAATCCCTTGAGTAATCACGAAACTTCTAAGTACCGAAGTGTGGTCTGATCTTCATCTGCCCTTCTCTGGAAGTACCTTTCCTCCATCCGGGAATGGTGTATTTAGCTGATGTTGATGCACAAGGTAATGTATCAATTTCACTTGAAGCTTAGTTGTAGTTTCGGGCTTAGTCAAGTGTGATACAAACCCTATAGTAGGAGTCCCCCAAGTCGCCGAGCTAGGAGATCTGCCGAAAGAGGTGACAGACAAGGTAAGCAGTCAAACTTCCAAGTAAGCAACCCAGGATCAGAGGTTTGACTTCGGCTTCCGGTTGATTGTTCTCATTCTCCTTGTCTCTCATTCAACTGCCAGGATAAGGAGAAGCAAATGGATAAAAGATGATATGAGATACTTTTGCTTTTGAAGAAGTAACTTTCCACAGGCTTATTCTTGAACTGTGTTGGAGGGTTTTCTGGTGCCCTTCAGAGTATAAGGCCGACTCAAAAATTTGAGGGTCAAAACAAGTCCATCAAATCTAGAGTACGTTCGACCTTGATGATATGAGATACTTTTGCTGTTGACGGAATAATGAATGTGGTATGGAAAGGTGTCGTGCTGTAGTGATCTGTTTCAGCTCACCGTTGAACCTTCTGCTTCAATCTTTTGCATGGCAGAAGTGGTGTGCAACCTTTGCATTTAAATGGTCCTTCAGAACATTCCTTCATAGTGACTCATCCACGCTTGGCAGCTTCAGTGTAAAGAGCCAATATCTGATCAACTGTCATGAGGTATTTGCCGGTGGAATTCGTGACCTTGACAGCAGTTGAGGATGAGTACTCGAGAGCAATGCTAAGTAAGCAACCAGGCAAAGGCTCCAGGCAGTCAGTTCCAAATTGGAGGTTTGATTTCAGGTTCCGACTGACTGCTCTCTTTCTCCTTGTCCTGCAGGTGTGGACAAGGACAAAGACAAAGACAGGGAGAAAGCATGATATGGGATACTCTTGCTTTCGACCCTGATGATATGAGATACTCTTGTTCTTGGTGTGGCTTATTTGCTGAGGTATTATCGGGGGGAAATAAAGCTGAGTATTTCGAGAGGTTATGTTGAGGGTGCCTTTTCGAATGCGAGAAAGGGTTGAGCATTTTTGCAGGTTTGCCTGTCCGTTGAGGAGGGAGGTCAATGTATATAGGGATTTCCCAATAACAAGTAGTAATGCTATTCCTTTACCCTTCTTGGTCACAGCAATGTAGTGGGAGCTGCCAGCTTCACGTGTTTTAATTTTGTCAGAGCACTTTGAAAAAGTGGTATGTGGTATCTGGAAAGCTGATATTACGTGTGGAGATTACAGACAAGCTTTATCTAAGGAAATCTGGCTCTCGAAGTTCTGAGAGTTGTGCCTCTTCGGTTTTCGAACAAGCAATCCCGTCGAGGATCTGACTCTCGAGATTCGGAAAGCGGTGCTACTCCGGTTTTTGAGAAAGTAATTATGTTGGGAGTCTTTTCTCGAATGTGAGTAAAGGTTGGACGTTCTTGCCAACCTGTCCTGCCGCAAAACACGGAGGTCGACACACATAGGGACTTTCCAGTTGTCAAGCAGTGGTGCTGTTCCTTTACCCTTATGGGTAATAGTAGGGTAGCTGGAACTTCGAAATTCTCGTGCCTAAACTTTGTCAGAGATCTTTGACAAAGTTATATGTGGTACCCGAGGAGTTGATGGTGCATATGGAGAGCGGTGATTGATCAGTAAGATTCACGTGCTTTCTACTTCACCAGAAATCTTCGACAGAGTGCCCGTAATTTCCGCAAAGCTGATTGTGCATGTGACAGGTGCTGACGAGGCTGAAAAAGCAGGTGCTTCTTCGATTTCTGATATCGGCCCTCGTGGTCTCTGAGCAGCCCAGCTTTTGAGAAAGCAAACGCCTCTTCGATTTCTGAGATCGGCCCTCGTGGTCTCTGAGCAGTCCAGCTTTTGAGAAAGCAAACGCCTCTTCGATTTCTGAAGCTCCGTCGAGTGCAGATTTTTATAGAGGCTGGCATTAAGTTCCACAGCACACTTGAATCTCTACCAGTAGAAGCTCATTTCTTGCACTTCTAAGATCTTGATTTGTCTGACCTCTTCCCTCTTCAACACATTTGAAAATGTCTGGACCCTCCGACCGTCGTTTTGACTTGAACCTTGGAGAAGAGACAGCCACGCCTTCTCCAGACAACATATGGCGCCCATCCTTCATATCCCTCACTGGTCCTCTTACCGTTGGGGATTCTGTGATGAAGAATGATATGACCGCTGCAGTGGTGGCCAGGAACCTTCTCACTCCCAAAGATAACAGACTACTTTCCAAACGGTCTGATGAGTTGGCTGTTAAGGACTCTTTGGCTCTTAGTGTTCAGTGTGCAGGTTCTGTGTCTAATATGGCCCAACGCCTATTTGCTAGAACCCGCCAAGTTGAATCATTGGCTGCTGAAGTGATGAGTCTCAAACAGGAGATTAGAGGGCTCAAGCATGAGAATAAGCAGTTGCACCGGCTCGCCCATGACTATGCTACAAACATGAAGAGGAAGCTTGACCAGATGAAGGAATCTGATGGTAAGGTTTTACTTGATCATCAGCGGTTTGTGGGTTTGTTCCAAAGGCATTTATTGCCTTCGTCCTCTGGGGCTGTACCTGGTAATGAAGCTTCAAATGATGAACCTCCAATGCCTCCTCCTTCTGGGGTTTTGTCAAGTACTGAGGCTCCGGATAACCACCCTCCGGTGCTTTCTCTTTCTGGGGCTCTACCGACTGCTGAGACTTCCCCTAAGCAACCTTTGTGAAGGCTCCCTTTTGTTTGTTTATTTTGACTCATGTATATGTACATATTTGTGGCTTATCGAAAATATTAATAAATAAGCTTTGCTTCATTTCAACATATTGTGTTAAATACACCAAAGCCTTCTTCATAAAGTTCTTTGAATTTTTGCTTTTGTTGAAACCTGTATTGTTGAAGCTTTGTGAGTGAAGCATGTAGTTTGAGGTAGTGTTCCCTTAATTTCCCGAGTGAGGAAAACTTCTCGGTTGGAGACTTGAAAAATCCAAGTCACTGAGTGGTTGTGAAACTGCCGAGTATCAAGGTGCAGTAGCATATGGTGGGAGTCCCCCAAGTCTTCAGGCGAAGAGAGTTGCCGAATGAGGTGTCTCGCGTGTTACTAATTTGTCAAAGTAACGAATTCTTGTTTCGATGTCACACATTCGTATATGCTTTATCTAAAAATATTTCCAACTTTTGTGTGTTTGATGCTGCATGCTATTGACTAGACAAGATCAAGTGCAATTAGTAGCTTTTCTCTCTTTTTCATCTTTTCTTTGGTGGAATTGCTTTTCGTTTCCACTAATCAGCCTGAGTGGATGCAAGATAACACCTTTCTCTATAGCTCAGATTGCAAAGTCGTCTTCATGAAAGTTTTTCCTTATCTTGTGAACTACAACATATCCAAATTTGAGATCCATCGGAGTAGTACAACTTCAGAAATGCAAGTATGATGAGTAACTGTTCATCAATGTTCTGCTAATCCGTCAGACTTGTTGTGAGCTTCGAAACTCCATTTTCTCTTGTTCAGATCAACATACTTTCTTCATCGAAGTTGTTCCTTAACTTGTGAACTACAACATATCCAAATTTGAGGTCCCTCGGAGCAGTATAACTCCAGAAATCCAGGTATGATGAGTGACTGTTTATCATTTGTCTGTCAACCCGTCAGATTTGTTGTGAGCTTTGAAACTCTATTTTCTCTTGCTCAGATCAGCATGCTTTCTTCATTGAAGTTGTTCCTCAGCTTGTGAACTACAACATATCCAAATTTGAGATCCCTCGGAGCAGTATAACTCCAGAAATCCAGGTATGATGAATGACTGGTTATTATTTTTCTGTCAACCCGTCAGATTTGTTGTGAGCTTCGAAACTCCATTTTCTCTTGTTCAGATCGGTATGCTTTCTTCATTGAAGTTGTTCCTCAGCTCGTGAACTACAACATATCCAAATTTGAGATCCCTCGGAGCAGTATAACTCCAGAAATCCAGGTATGATGAATGACTGGTTATTATTTTTCTGTCAACCCGTCAGATTTGTTGTGAGCTTCGAAACTCCATTTTCTCTTGTTCAGATCGGTATGCTTTCTTCATTGAAGTTGTTCCTCATCGACTCTTTCATAACATATCAAAAATTCAGGATGAACTAACGGTTAAATATTTCCAGATCTTCGAAACATCACAACAGCTTCGAAATCTGCAAGAAGCCGACTATCATGTTTGGAGCTTCAACACTTTAATTTCCGTCGCTCAAACAGAAATGGTTCCTTCTTGAAAGTTGTTCATATGCTCAAGAACTATAGGGTGTCCAAAATTCAGCTCCATTGGAGAAGAGCAGAGGTTGCAGAAATTTGATAGATGAAAGGAGGCGGAAGAGGGAGAGAGAGAAAAAGTCTCTTGGGTTGGATTTCTATTTTGGGGCAGATTCCAATTTTTGTAGCACCTTCATTATTGATGAATTGCTTGTACTTTTGTCCATTATGAAACTTGGGACTTTGGCTTGTTGTTGGATCTATTATAATATGTTTGGGAACATATATAAGTGAATAAATAAGAAGGAAAATTTTGGGCCCTTGTGGGTGTAAAACAAAAAATGTTTATGTTTACCCAAGTGTTTTTGTACAAGTTCAAGGGCATCTTGGGTTTTGTGAACAAAATTTGTTTATTTGGAGCAAGGTTTTGTGTTGAAGCTTTGTAGGTGAAGCTTTGGTGTTGAAGCTTTCTAGGTGAAGCTTTGATGGTGAAGCTTTGTAGATGAAGCTTTGTAGATGAAGCTTTCTAGGTGAAGCTTTGATGGTGAAGCTTTGATGGTGAAAGTATGTAGAGGGAGCTTTCTAGGTGAAGATTTTTTAGGTGAAGCTTTGTAGGTGAAGCTTTTTTAAGTGAAGCTTTTCGGGTGAAGCTTTTTAGGTGAAGCTTTGTGGGTGAAGCTTTTTAGGTGAAGCTTTGTGGGTGAAGCTTTGTGGGTGAAGCTTTTTAGGTGAAGCTTTTCGGGTGAAGCTTTTTGGGTGAAGCTTTTTAGGTGAAGCTTTGGAGGTGAAGCTTTTCGGGTGAAGCTTTTTGGATGAAGCTGTTTTTTTTTTTTTTTTTTTTTTTTTTTTTTTTTTTTTTGGCGCTTGACACGGTCTTCAGTTGCTTGTTTTGTAGTGACTGTGGAAGACGGATTGCTTTCTGATTGAGAAGGGTTCCGGCATCGCTTGCTATGAATGTAAAAGAGTGAGGGCTGAGTTGGCTAAATTACCTCTTTATTGAATTCATTGCCAAATGGCCTTCATTACATAGGATGCCAAACGGCTATAGCTCAACACTTGTACATCGTGAGTCTATTTGTAGTAGTACTTCAAGTGATCAGCGTTCCATGGATGGCCAAGGGTCTTGCCATCGGAGCTTCTAAGTGTGTAAGAGCCAGGGCGACTGATGCCAATGACTTCATACGGTCCATCCCAGTTTGGACTAAGTGTGCCTTCACTCGGGACTCTGTCGCAGAGTAATCTTTTCTTTAAGACCCAGTCTCCTATTTTGAAAGAACGAGGCTTGACCCTAGAGTCATAATAGTTGGAGATGCGCTGCTTGTAGGCGACATTCCTCAAGTGAGCTTGGTTTCTGTGTTCCTCGACTAAATCCAAGTTGAGGGTGAGTTGTTTGTCATTTTCACTTTGAATGTAGTTCTGGACTCGGAATGTTGCTTGCTCGAGCTCAACAGGGACAACCGCCTCTGTGCCAAAGGCAAGTGAGAATGGAGTTTCTCCTGTTGAAGTCCGATATGAAGTGCGATATGACCAAAGAACTTGGGGTACAAATTCTGGCCAACAGCCTTTAGCTTTGTCCAAGCTTGGTTTCAAAGTGCGCTTGATTATTTTGTTGATGGCCTCAACTTGTCCATTAGACTGGGGATGAGCTGGAGAGGCAAAGCATAAGTTGATGTTGAACTTAGAGCAGAACAACCTGAACTTCTTGTTGTCAAACTGTCGCCCATTGTCAGTGACTATCGCATTAGGAATGCCGAATCTACAAAGGATGTTCTTCCACACGAAGTCTTCTATCTTTGCCTCAGTAATGGTTGCCAAGGGTTCTACTTCGGCCCACTTTGTGAAGTAGTCCACTGCAACGACTGCGTAACAGACTTTGCCCTTCCCTGCCGGCATTGGGCCGATCAAATCAAGTCCCCACTGGGCGAAGGGCCAAGGGCTAATCATAGGAGTAAGAGGCTCTGGAGGGGAATGAGGAATAGTTGCATATCGTTGACATTTGTCACATGAGCGGGATACTTTGATGGCATCCTGGTGGATTGTTGGCCAGTAATATCCTTGGCGAAAAGTCTTGTGTGCTAGGGACCGAGATCCAGCATGATCTCCACAGACTCCCTCATGTATTTCCCGAAGGACGATTTCCGCCTCGGCAGGCGTAAGACACCTTAAGTATGGCAGGCTAAAACCTCGCTTATAGAGTTGATCATTGATGATCAGGTAGCGGGTAGACTTGTATCGAATTTGCTTAGCCTGGACTTTATCATTTGGGAGGGTGCCATGAGCAAGGAAATTATAGATCGGGGTGATCCAACTATCCCCCTGTTGTAAGTTGCATACTTCTGCGGCCATGGTGCTTGGTGTTGCCAACAGTTCGACATGAATTTTTCTTCCAATCTTGTCTTCCACAGCTGAGGCGAGGCGAGCCAGGGCGTCTGCATGACTGTTTACCGCTCGAGGAACTTGGGTGATCTGGTAGTGGAAGTGCTTGAGCAAAAGTTGTGTTTGCGCAAGATATGCTGCCATGGAGCTGTCCTTAGCATCAAAGTTGTTGGTAACCTGGTTGACCACTAATTGGGAGTCACTGAAAATATCAATTTGTTTAACCCCGAGGTGTTTGGCCAAACTTAATCCTGCTAGAAGGGCTTCATACTCGGCCTCATTGTTTGATGCCTTGAATTTGAAACGAAGAGCATACTCCATTGCTACTTTGTCGGGCGTAGTCAAGACTAGTCCCGCTCCACAGCCCTGTTGGTTGGATGAGCCATCAACATACAAACTCCATGCTGAGGTCGTTGATTCTACCTTCTGAGCTTCCGATGGTAATGAAGCTACTGCTTCAGGTGTAGAAGCAATGTCAACAGGATATGTGAAGTCAGCGATGAAATCTGCTACTGCTTGGCCTTTTTTGGCTGGTTTTGGTTGGTAGGAGATGTCAAACTCACCCAATGCTATCGCCCATTTGATCATTCGTCCAGACGTGTCAGGACTCTGGAGTATCTGTCGAAGAGGGTGATTGGTAAGCACGATGATGGCGTGTGCTTGGAAATAAGGGCGAAGTTTCCGAGCAGACATGACCAATGCTAGAGCTAATTTCTCAATGTTGGAGTATCGTGTCTCCGCATCTTGTAGGGCCTTGCTAGCGTAGTAGACGGGCCGTTCGACACCACTGTCCATTCGAATAAGAACAGAACTGACTGCTGAAGCCGAAACCGATAGATAGATGATGAGAGTGTCACCAACTTCTGGTTTGGAGAGCAGAGGGGCTTTACTCATGTACTCTTTGAGGTTCCTGAATGCCTTGGCACATTCCTCCGTCCATGTAATGTACTTCTTATTTCCCTTGAGTGCTTTGAAGAAAGGAGCACATCTGTCTGTGGCCTTAGAGATGAATCTGGTTAAGGCTGCCACCTTGCCAGTAAGGCTTTGGATGTCTTTTGAAGTTATTGGCTCTTTCATGTCGAGGATTGCTTTGATCTTTTCAGGGTTAGCTTCAATGCCTCGTTGGCTAATCATGAAGCCTAAGAATTTGCCAGAGCCCACGCCGAAGGCACATTTGTTGGGGTTCAACCTCATTCGATACCTCTTTAGAATGGTGAAAGTTTCAGATAGGTTGGTGATGTGTTGGTCAGCATGTTTGCTTTTGACTAGCATATCATCAACGTAAACTTCCATGTTCTTCCCAATTTGTTCGGCGAACAATGAATTGACCAGTCTCTGATAAGTTGCTCCTGCATTCTTTAGGCCGAAAGGCATGACTTTATAGCAATATAGTCCCCTGTCAGTAGTGAAGGTCGTGTGTTCTTGGTCTGAGGGGTTCATGAGGATTTGGTTGTATCCTGAATAAGCGTCCATAAAGCTCAAGAGCTCACACCCTGCCGTAGAGTCTATAAGCCTGTCAATAAGAGGAAGAGGGAAACTATCTTTCGGACACCCTTTGTTTAGGTCGGTGTAGTCAACACACATCCTCCACAAGACCTTTTGAAGCGAAAGACTTTCTTTGGTCGGATTTTTCCTAACAAGGACCACATTTGCTACCCATGTCGGGTAATTGACTTCGCGGACAAAGCCTATGCCTTTGAGTTTTTCAACTTCTGCTTTCATTGCCTCGTATCGTTCAACGTCATAAGATCTTCGCTTCTGTCTCACCGGCTTGATCTTGGGGTCAATACTCAAACGATGACAGATGACATCGGGAGAGATGCCTGGCATGTCCTCGTATGACCAGGCGAAGACTTCAGTGTTCTCTTTAAAAAAAGATATCAATGCTAACCGAAGGGGTGGTGACAATGTGGTGCCAATATTCACCATGCGGTCTGGATGATCTCTTGAGATAGGTACCTTCTCCAACTCTTCAGCAGGTTGGGCTTGCTGGGTGAAAGAGTCATCTCGAGGATCATCGGGTTGATTGTTGCTATCAGGAAGATCCAAGTTCGCTTCATCTAGGCTGGTCTTTGTGACTTGGTCATGTACAGACAGGGTTTCCTTGGGTCCGGGCAAGTGTTGTTGCTTAACTGAAGTGTTGTAACATGATCGTGCACTAAGCTGATCTCATCTGATGTAGCCGTTGCCATGGGGGGTTGGAAATTTCATCAACAGCATATGCGTGGATACCATAGCCTTGAGATCATTGATGCATGTGCGCCCAAAGATGACATTGTATGCCGTTGGGCAGTCAACCACTAGGAAGTTAGTGGTAATGGTAGCCGTGTAAGAGCCTGTACCAATAGTAAAGGGTAAATGTATGCTCCCTAAGGGTTGCACGATATCACCGGAGAAGCTTATCAGAGGAGAAATCGAGCGATCGAGCAAGTGTTCAGCTACACTGAGTGCCCTGAAAGCTTCGGCAAACATGATATTGACCGAAGCCCCTGTGTCTACGAGGATTCGTCGAACATCAAAGTTGGCTATGTGAGCCTCCACGATCAATGGGTCGTTATGAGGGTAGATGATGCCTCTTTCTTCCTCAGGGTAGAAACATATCGGATCCCAGTTAGGTTTTTTATACTTCCCTCCCCTGATGTCTTCCACGTGAAACACTTGGTGACCAGGCCTCAGACTTCGTTCACTGTTTTTCATGGCCCTATTGGAAGATTCAGATATGGGTGTGCCGCCGCTTATGGAATATATGACATTCACCTGGCGTTGGTTACGGTTATCCCTTTGAGGGTGAAGAAGGAATTGATCAATTTTTCCTTCTCGTGCCAAAGCTTCAATACGATCACGGAGGATGATACATTTCTCGCTATCATGGCCGTTATGCTCATGGTAGCAACAAAACATGCCCGCGTTATTCGGCGGCGTGTAATCTGGGTGCCTCGACTTTGGCTTTGGTATCAGGTGAGCTATGCTGGGGTAAATGGCCGCGCATGTGGCATTCAAGGGCGTGTATGTCTCATACCTTGGGGTAGGGGGTATCTTGACGCGGGTTTGACCCACTGCATTGACTGCCTGGGGGCGAGCGTTATTGTGGCGATACCCTTGGTTATCGGGATAGTGTCCCTTACTCTTTTTACTGAAAGGAGAGTGGTGAGGATGGAAATCCTTCCTCTTGCCTTGAAATTGATATGTCTGTTGCTTCGGTGAAGCATTATGCAAGGCATAGGGAGGTGCCACTGCTGTTTGGAAAGTCGAGGTCTTCTCATTTAGGTGAGTCTGGCTTCCACCTCCCACTTGTTGATAAAGGATGGTTGTAGGGGGTTTCTCCTGATATGTCTTTGCCTCGGCGGAGGCATGGTTATAAGCCTGCGCCATCACCTCAGAGTAAGTCTTCCAAGTATTGGCATTGATCATGTATTTAAAGAAACAATCACGTAGGCCTGCCGTGAAGGCTTTGAGGGCAGTCTTGTCGTCTGCCTCGGCACACCGGGAGTATTCATGGCTGAAGCGGCCAGCATACATACGTAATGACTCGTCTGGCTTCTGGCGGATAGTGTACAAGTCATCTGCAGAGTGCAAGCGATCGGTTTGGAAAATGTGTTGGGAAACAAATAGTTTCCTCAATTCCTCAAATGAGTCTACCGTCTCAGGTGTAAGACGACAATACCAATTTAGAGCTCCACTAGAGAGGGTGGAGGGGAAGAGAAGACATCGCTCTTCGTCGGTGTGCATCCGGTATGCCATGGTGGACTCAAAGAGGTTAAGGTGCTCAATCGGGTCCTCTTTTCCAGTATAAAGTTGCAAGCCAAGCTTTTGCTTTGTCTTTGCTTGAAGGGGGGTGTTGAGGATCCTCCTTGTAAGAGGGCCAGGCCTGGGTTGGTTCCAGTCAGGTATTTCAACCTGACGTTCAGCCTTCAACTTGTTTACTTCCTCAAGAAGTTGTAGGACAAGGGGGTCCTGAGCGGAGTTATGTGTCACTGGAGCTTTCTTTCGTAAATCTCCATCTCCTATTGGAATTAGGAAGGTTTGATCAAGGGCATGTGATTTTTCCCTGGACTCGCTGTACTGGCTTCCAGGGTATGTCTGTCGGAACACCTCTGAGTCCCCTGTACCCTCATGTCTCTCTAGGACTTGTTGCCCCTTCCCCAAATTGGTGGCCGGCTTGGGCCGTGGCAGGGGACCGAGTCTCTCAGAAATCCTTGGGTCATTAATCTTTGAACTTATATGGATGGAATTCTCTCGACGTTGCTTCAGGAAATCCCGACAATCGCGAAAGACGGCTTTCGATCATTCTGCCCCTTCAGCAAAGAGGTGTCTCCCTCCACTTCTCATGGTTCGGGTCGAAGCAACTGGGTTAAGAGAAGCCTCATGTTGATTATCAAGTCGAGGGGTAATCTGTTCCCTATCAGGGATATCTATGTCGAATGCATGTGACCCTCCATGTTGGAGGGCACCCAGTTGATGGTTGACTTCCACGGGGGCAACAAGCTCGCGTGTCTGAGCTTGCCTAGCTTCGTGGAGTGTCTCGAAGAGCTTCTCATATTGCTCCTGGAGGACCTCATTCCTCATTGCTATCTTGTTGTTCTGAGCTTCCAACTCATCGACTTTAGCTTGAAGAAGAACTCGTTTTCCTTCCTTCTTTCGTTGTTTCGCACTATGTGCAAGGGGGGTGTCATTCTGTGTGCTGTGGCTTCCTTCGCTTCCCATGCTGGAGAGGGATGCCTGATCAAAAGAAAGTGTACGAATGATAGAAACCAGCTTGACACAGCTGAAGAGAGTAGGAATCAGTGTCGTTTCCCACAGACGGCGCCAAATGTTGATGCACAAAATCAGCGAAGACTTTGGTACAACAGAAAGTGTCAGGTTTTATGACCTTCGCTTGGTTGCTTCGGTCACTAGTGAGGATAAGTACGTAAATGAATAGAGACAGATAAGCAAACACAGGATGTACGTGGTTCACCCAGATTGGCTACGTCCACGGAGTAGAGGAGTTCTTATTAGTAGTGAAGGGCTTACACAAGTACAAAGGATCAAGCTCTCAATTTAGTGAGTTCTTGTGAATGATTTAACACAAATGGCATTAGGCAATATTGTGGGGGAATGACCCCTATTTATAGAAAAACTTGTAGCTTTGTCACATTGACATGTGTCATGTTATGATTGGTTCTTGATGTTGACACGTGCTGCGCTCTGATTGGCTTCTAATCTTGACACGTGTCGAGTAGTGATTGGCCTCCTGGTCGGAGGGGAACTCTTCTGGGTCCTTGACAGTATAGCGTTGGCCGGTGCTCGGTAGTTTCGGGATTGGTCAAGTATGGTACAAACAGAATTTTTATGTTAATTTCATATTTTTTTAATATTGCTCCAACAATCTAAAGACAGAAGTTCGGCCGTACTTTTGTGCTTATAGTTTAGTAGGCATCCATCTCCCAAGATTCAACAATCTATAATCCAAAGTCGAAACACTTCAATCTTCAGACTCAGACGAACTTTATATTTTCCGTACTTTCAAAACACGACTTGGAATTTTGACAAACGAATAATATGAGAATGAGGAACCTGTTTCTCAAGAGTAAAAGTTAACTCTAATTTTATACCATTTAATGAAAATGATTTCATATGTTAATATATAACCCAAGTAATGCTTATTAAAAAGATGTAACTTTTCATCATAAGTAGACACCATTTTGCTAACAGGCACCTAGTGAATTCAAACGAACTCATGGTTACAATTTTTCATGCAAATGTTAAATTACATATTATAATATATAATTTCCAACATAGGTGAATGACTGTAATGTATTCGATTAAGTTAGCCTCTTATTTTGTTCTTTTTCCATCTCTCTAAGCAGACATGCAAATATTTTCCCTTATTCTCAGTGTAGTTTAGAAAAAAAAAGAATAATACTTACATTCCCTCTTAAAGAATGAGCTAATTCCCCATTTGTAAATAACATATTTTCACCGCAACAACTTCATAATTAAATTGTAACATCCCATATCGTCCAGGGGAGTAGATCCTATAAGCCTTATATGTATATTCCCATCTCTACCTAGCACAAGGCCTTTTGGGAGCTCACTGGCTTCGGATTTCATCGGAACTCCGAAGTTAAGCGAGTTTGGGCGAGAGCATTCCCAAGATGGGTGACCCACTGGGAAGTTTTCGTGTGAGTTCCTAGAAAAAAAACCGTGAAAGCGTGGTCGAGTCCCAAAGCGGACAATATCATGCTACGGCAAAGTCGAGCCTGGAATGTGGTGGGGGTCCGGGCCAGGATGTGACATAAATTGTTCAATGTCTTAAGCTAGCAACCATATAAACATGTCACCTAAGTCCCACCCTCTTAGTCTCTTAGAGCAGCTCCACTTGATCAAAAAGAGGCCAGCACCCAGTGGAAAAAACAGGCTTGGACTCAGCCAATCCACTCCAGCCCGTGTGTTTGCCTGGCACACAGCCTAAGCTGGTCTCCAGACCAGCCTATTTTTGACAGACCTTGGGATCGAGCCATTTGTGTTGTTGCGCCTGGCACGTGTCCTATACGCGCACGTGGGCGCGAGTAGCTGACAACAAAATCAGAGGCGGGGCCCAGCGGCGCAGGCGCACTAACATCTCCCTCGGGTGGGCGACGTGGCCCAATTTCTGTCATTGGATTTCCAACGGTAAAAATATTTTGAATTTCACTTTTAAACTAAATCGTTTGATCACAGATCAACGGTCCACGTTTTTTCTCCCAAAAAAATTTAAAGTCAGAAATTAAAAATAAAATAATAATATTTTAATAAAATTGACTGGGCTATTTTTTGGTAGGAGTGGAGATGATTTGGTCTATTACTGTTCATTGGGGTATATTACTGTTCACTTGAGTGGATAAATGGGCTGGGTGCTAGCGCAAAGTCTTTAGAGGTGGAATTACTCTCACTAGATAGCTTGATTTTGCTGTGCTAAACTGTTAATTATGTTGTTCGTAATTAATTGAGTAGTTGTCTTACTATATACCTAAATTTCCTGTTTGCTCCCTAAATCCGCCATGGTGCCTTGCGGGCAAGCCGGGGATTTACTTCACATATGAGATTGGTGGGTGCGGGCGTGCTACTACTAGATGCCGCTAGTAGACAGGATTTGAATGATTGAGGTTGCGCCTTTTGACTTCAAATCAAGAGATTGTGCCATTTGAGTGGGAGTTGCTCAAATTAAGGTTCTTTGTTTGCCTTAAAAACAAGGACTTTACTTATATGGAGAGATAGAACAATATGTAAATGACAAGGTTGCTTGGAAATATAAATGACAGAGGAAAGTGACTAAAATTGCAGATTGCTTGTAATTTATATGGCTGGAAATGAGTACATAAAAGCTACAAATGAGATCGATACCGCAAGCGAGCAGCAGAGCTAATAAACTAGATAAAAGAAGGCTTTGGGCAAATCTGGTTTGAGCAGAGTTTGTGCTTTTGTTTGTTTGTTTGAGTGTCTCTAATCCTTGTGCATCTGCTCCTTTTTATAGAGGTCTGGAGGAAACCCTCCTGCTGAGGTTTTGTACTTGCCCGAAAGAAGCTTGGGCAGCTTGCGTTTCCTTACTTGGGTAGCTTGCATTACTTTTGCCAACTTGCATGTAGAAACAATATTAAAAGGGGAATTTGCATCTCCACCACATGTTTTTAGCACATGTTTTCCCACTTGTAATAAACTAACATTTAAAATAAGCAAGTTGACTTCTTTCACATGTTCCTTGCCCGAAAGCTTGCTGATGCCTTTCCATCTACTTGCAATACATGCATGTATCTTGATTAAACAAATGCTAGACAAACCTCCACCACCCAAACAACTAGGAGAAACAATATTATAGTGTCAAACCCCTCCACTTGCATCTAAATATCTTTCCAAGTTAGCTTTCTTGCATATTAATCCTCCAAATGCCATATTTTACCCAAATTGCCCAAATAAGTAAAAATAGGTATATTTTGAGTGCAAACATTTCCTACACTACTTGAGATGCTCTTAACCCTTATCTTTAGGCGTTTCTATTTCTAAGGAAATGGATTAGGTGTTTGATGAATGTCTTCAAATTAATGTGCAAAAATTATACTCTCTCTTTCCAAGCTCTTTGGCTATAGACTTAAACGTGAATTCATTTGGATTAGGTCAACTGTTTAGGACATTGTACATGCCTCCGTATGTTCGAGTTCAAAGTACCCTTCTAGTAGATGAAAAAAGTTTTAGACTCGTTTGATTACCATTTCAAGTTTTTAGTTTCCAAATTTGAAGCAAAAAACTAAAAGCTGAAATTAATTACAAGACAAGTTTTCGGTTTTGAAAAAATCAAAATGAAATAAGTTATCAATGGTTTCTTTAGAAATATCGGTTTGTAAAAATCAAAAGTTAAAAAAATAAAATAAAATAAAATAACTGGAGATTTAAAGAATCATCTAACCTAGATAACTAAACCCTAACCACTCACTAGGAGGAGGAATTAAAATATAATGAAAGATTTTCAAATAAAGACTCACCGACCAAAGAGTAAACAGCCATTGATTTTTGTTTTATGATTTGTACATACTTCTTGATTCTTTTAATATAGTCATGATTTAAGGTGCAGATAAACTAAGTAAATACATAGTTTTTTTGGTAAGCAAATAAATGAAACAATAAAAGCAAGAAGCCACGACACGAGTAATTTTTATTGGTACTTATAATCAGTGTTTTTAAAGGCTCTGTTTAGGGTTGTTTAAGTCTTGCTTAGGTGTTAAGCGGTTGGTCACCATCACGATTAATTTCTAAGCATTTAAACAATATGAAATGATGTCTAGACTTGCCTAGGCATCTGCCTAAACCGTTTAGGTCGCAACTCTCGCTTTAACAAAAAATCAATAAATTGTAACAAACTTGTTGGATACTTAGATAAACACTTATTATATTCTTGTTCCTCATATTTCAATATGTTTTAGTACTTTACCCTTTATATGTCATTTTATTTTGCAATTTAGGTATCCGATACAATTATGTATTTTATTTTTTATAAACAAATATTCATTTATATGTTATAAAATGAATTTAATTAAAATTAAAAAATTTTACATAGCACACCGCCCAACTAGCACCTAACATCTTTTAAAACCTTGACGAGTTACGTTGTGTATCATTTCACATGTTAATAATATGTATATAATTTCACTTGTTAATAATACTAGACGATAAAGTTTACATATCCACCTATATAGTATTATAAGGAAATAAATTCACTTATTATGATTTGATTGAACTAATAACACCACGTGATTGTGTTTTAGGTCGTACCCAGTGCACAAGGCTCCCGCTTTACGCAGGGTCTGGGAAAGGTGAATGTCGGCTAATAAAAGTAAGAAGGCACTAACACGAGAAACTTATATATGTAATTGGAACACAAGTTGTATCATTCCATATAATAAGAATACACTTAATCAATAACGGCACGTAATTGTGTTTCAAATACACTGAAAAATTAAAATTGTTCGAGTGGAGGAATAATGAATCTACAATGTACTCAAGTACTCAACTAATCGTAGCCGTTCAATAAATGACATCCATAAAGACAAGAAGCACAACCACCACTCGATGAAGACTGATCAAAACATTCATGAGCTTTTATTCTTTTGACGCGATACCATATTCTGTCTCTTGGCATAACTCCTGGCGTGAAAGTCAATAAACAGGGCCAAGAGAGAGGCGTTAAACGCAGCGTTGAAGCACCAGCCCCAAATCCCGGAGCAACCCGACCCGGTGAAGTGCAAGTACAGCATCCGACCCGACACCACGAAGCTGAACAAAAACTGCACGATCTGGCAATCCGTGACGACCCGCTTCCACTTGGGCCGGATCCCGACCGCGCACAAGAAGTAGTACCCGTACATGAGCACGTGCACTGACGCGTTGGTCACGAGCGCCACTGGGGATAGGGACTGGCACGTGTGCAGCCATAAGTAGCACATGACCAGCACTGTCGCGTGGTGGTATACGTGGAGAAAGGAGAGCCGTTGAATGGACCCGCTGAGGATGATGAAGAGGGTGTCGAAGAATTCGAGGATTTTTGAGAGGTAGTAGACGTAGGCCCAGAAAAAGTGGGGCCCGGTCGGGGAGGTGTTGGGTGGGAAGCAGAGGATCCAATCGAGGTTTGGAGTGTTGGGGGAGAGAATGGTGAGGGTGCATCCGACGGCCATGATGAGGGAGATGAGGAAGAGGATGAGGTTGTGGACGGCTGTGATTGGTTTGAGTAGTACGGGGTTGATGGGGGAGAGTGGGAGGCGGCGGAGGAGGAAGGTGAGAGAGAGGTAGAAGATGAGAGAGAGAGTGAGGAAGAGTGGGGTGGAGGCTGGAGTTTGACCTGGAATCCACGAGAAGTGGAGAATCGTAGGGTGGTTGACCAGCCAGTACCGGAGGTTTGACACGACGTGGCTCATCGTCGTATGCCACGAGCCTCCGTGAGCGGCTGGGCGATTTATGGAGTTAATGATAGTTAATAGCTTTCAGTACGGAGGGGGAATGAGATTTGATGAGGGAAGCTGAGGTTAGGTTCGGGATCGAGATAGAGATATTGGACATGTTTAATGTTATCTTTTGCGTGTGGGGACCACTTTCAAATCGGACGGTGCTCTGTTCGACGGCGATCTACTTGAAGATAACATAGAATTGGATCAATTTGTAATGTTATTTTTTGCGTGTGGGGCCCACTTTCAAATCGGACGGTGCTCTGTTCGACGGCGATCTACTTGAAGATAATATAGAATTGGATCAATTTGTCGATTTCTCTATCGAGGGTGTTTTTTTTTTTTTTTTTTTTCTGGATCAAAAGGACGGTAATCTAGGAACCTTTATTAAAGGCCGGATCCTTTAAGCTGGGTTTTTTAGGAATCTTGCAATCGTAATCGTTCATCGTATATTGTGCTGTTAATTTTCATTAGGTATTATTTATATTTAATTTTAAATTTTAAAATAACTTTTGTTAGCATGATGTACGATAAACAGTCACGATCATAGAATCTTTAAGATCACAGGAAAATGATCTGGCGATGATCCTTTTTTCTTTATTAAACACACAACACAAATTTACAAATTACTGGCCCACAAACAAAATAAACAAACAAAAAATGACCAGAATAAGAAAACAAAAAAAAACAAAAGGCGGGCCAAACAATAAACTAGGTTGGGGCCCAAAAACAAAAGAAACAAACAAAAAACCGAGAAGTTCGCTGCTACCACTTCTGCTAGGACAGTGCATCTCAACCTGCAGAAATCCATGCCTACCACCAAACACCGCCCTTTCGATCGTATCATCCAATACCGATCTACTCCCCGAGCACAGTCATGAAGTAAAGATAACCAAAAACTGAAGGAAATCAGTTGGTTATCAATAAGATGAAGTCCATGGAACACCATGAGCAATACTGCCAGATCAGGCAGACAACAAAGAGAAGGTGGTGGTGTTGGGAACACGTGAGTTGGTCAAAACACTGAAACTTGCGGCACCAACTCGAATGCAAGTATGGTTGAAGATCGAAACTCAGATGGAGGAAGAGGGATGACAAGGGAAGAATAGGAGGGCAAATCAAGATGAGGAGGAAGGGGAAAAAAACAGCATAGAAGGTTTCTCCAGCTGAGGCTAGAGTCAGCGCCTAAGATGGTGGTCAAGATTGAAACCATCACCAAAAGGGGGGAATAACTCTCACAGAATGAGAGATTGTACTGGATCAATGAGGAATTTGTTGATTTTTTTTATCGAATTTGTAGAGCTCTCAACTTTTCCTATTAATTTTAATTTTAACAAAATTAACCTTCTGAACTTTTACAATTTCCGATTTTTCTCTGAATTAGATCGATTAGCTCCTAAACTTTTATAGTTGTCAAATTTCCCTTCTAAATTTTAATTATATACGCAAAAAAATAAAAATTTCATCCCTAATGTGGACAACATATTTTTGTCTTCTTCTCCTCCGCTAGTTTACTGCATACATTTTTTGTAGAAGGATAATCAGCTAAAACTAAAGTTTAGAGAAGAAATTGCCAGCTCCTTACAAGTTCAGGAGGCAATCATCCAAATACTAGTGCGATATCCCATCAATATGACTTTGGGCACCAAATGTGATCAAAAGAGTGGAAGAATACTGAAAGTGCTTTTAAAATTGCTTAGCACTTTTGATAATAATATTTTTGGGCTCTAATCCTTGGTAAAAACGCAAGTAAATCTTAAAAAAACACTTGAAGTGCTTATTGCACATAACTGGTGTTTGTGGAATGGTACGTCATCAATAAGGCACCTTAAATGTTATTCAAAATCTAAAACAATTTCACCAAAAAGTTTTTAGTCATTTTAAAAGTACTTCCAAATAAGTAAACTCTGAATTATTGAATTTTTCAGTAATGTGACAAACTAGCACGGCTGAAATTACAAACAGCTAAAAATCTTTCAAAAAATGCGCTTTTAGCTAAAAAAATAAATTAAAGCTTCTAATTTACTAAAATTTCAAGGTAAACATGGCAGTGCAGTGCACTTGCAATCAAGAGAAGGGACGCTATATAAAGCAACTAAAGATTATAAATCTTCTCTCCTTACCAGAGATGCCAGAAATTTCTGCACAAACACCTCTTAAGCTCCACTTGCGTAACAGTTTCGCGAGCAAGTTGTAACTCCCTCGGGCAACAAAATTGGACTCTGTCAATGATTACATTCAATTAAACTACGCTGAACTTGCAGTCACCTTCTTCCGGACAATCCTCTTTCTGCGTGTCTTAGGTGTTGATGATTCCCCATCAGCAACAGAGTCGGCATTTCCCTGTTTGATGCCGAGGAGCCCAAGCCCAGAAACGATGGCATTCTTTGATATAAACCATTTTGAAGACGGCTGATCAATATTTTCAGAAGGCCTACTGTATACCTTCAAAAGATCATCAGAGTGAACAAGTGGATCAGCCTCCACCCCAAGCCAAGCCAACCTTGATCTCTCTCCTAATTGCACATTCAAAATCCTGTCCACATTCCCAATTGAGAGTCAAAGAATCGCTCGATACATCGTGCAATTTTACCATTTAAAGCAAAACTTAAGATATACCAAAGAAAAAGAAGACCTAGTAGAATTATACCAAGATGAACTTGGTTTTATGACAGATTTTTTTTATCTGTCCTGGAAACGGAAGAAGGAAAATTCAAATGTCGCTGGATGATTACACGCTACAATCAGAGAGATGCAGATTTACATATGAAACTTAAGAGAGACGATTCAGATTTTTTTGGACTCCCTACTTGCAGGCAGCATTCATTCTTGAGAAAGTCACAGAAATTACAGTTGTTATTTTGCCAAAATACTCGATCCGATTCTCACATGATATGTGCAAGTAAATAGGAACAGACAATTCCTTCAGGAGTTGTAGTGGAAAGAGGATAGAAATGATTGCTACATTGCTGCACTGAGGAAATTATTGACTAGGAATCCATATATGAGAATTCAACCAATTCTGAAGCATAGCAGCACTAGAGCTTAGAAAGAACTGAACGACGTCTACTATTGGCATATTATTTACTGCTTCCAAGGATGGTTTTTTGCGTTTCATGTTATGCAGCATTTTGTTCAGTGCCATAGGAGTTGCCTAGTGAGAAAGACATTTCAGGACAAAAGAAGGCCCAAGTGATCAAGGACATTTCAGGACAAAAGTAGGGTCCGGATACTTATACCAATTACAGTACCAAGTAAATGAAAAATGGTGGTGGGGTTCAGGCAATCATAATTACGAGCCATTCAAAAACTGGGGATTGCTGCACAAACCCGGATAAAAGGGTATCGCACGGGCTTCTTATTTATCTCAAAAGTATGTAATCAAATTTGAAAATAACGGGCACTAAGCTGGCCCCACCAGGCACCAATGAACCCAAACGTTTGACAAAACTAGAACATTTTTTCATTCTCGATTTACCTTTTAGATGTATCAAGGGCAACAATATAAACTAAATTAAGTTTAGAAATGTTAAATGCTTAGTTTTGAGTGCATTATGAATAAATGTGGCCAGAGAAGAATGTGGAAGGTAGAAGGGGACGGAGGGGAAATGAGTAATCATATGGTTCACCATTGACCATGAAAGAGAAAACCCTCTAAGGCAGGGTTTGTATAAGCAATTTACCAGTCTATGCTTTAAATACAAGTGCCCAAACAGAATAAAAAACATACCTCAGTGTCGTGCTAAAAAACAGGGCGACCCCAATAACATCAAAATGGTTCACCATTGCTCTGTCAAATCCACATAATAGCTGATACCTCAGGTTCGCATATAGTCCGAGGAAGGCACCATAACCGAGCGCATTTGCTTTGACAGTTGGGATCGTCACAGATAACCTGTCAAACAAGTTAACATTGGATAGGAACTAAATTATTTGAACATGCATGGGAAGTAAATTGTATGAGCAAGCATACGAATTATATTAGTTGGCACTAACAATAAATAGTTGTCTTATCGAAATGGGGGACAAGAGAAGGAAAATTTTATTTCAAAAAATTTGAAGCACTTCTCTTCTAGTAACTTTCTTTAAGTGGAACACTCGAACTGTTGACAATACAATAAACAAAAAAAAAACAATGTTTCGTTTGCAGAAAATTTAAAGAGTTGACGTAATGGTGTTTCCATTTCTTTTCTATGTTGCGTAATGCGTTATTATTTGAAAAGAACCTTCTCCATAAAAGTAAATAACTTTAACAAGCATATTATCAATCCAGTGACCAGCTAACACCTATTTACAATTCTTAAGAAAAACATGCAACAAAAAATGAAAGGATAAAGGTATTGGGACAAAAGTGGTATAAATTACTTGATCCAAAATTGTCAAAGATTTATGAAATGGGGGGAGTATTCAACAAAGAACAACGCAACTCCTGGTTCTTTTAAAGGAAAAGTAAGACAAATTCCATCTCAAATTTCTTTCTCCATTGCATCCAAAATTATCAGAATATAGATAACAAAAATCAGAATTAGCAATACATTACTCACCTTCCTTCCTTTTTATTGGCCAAAAAATTTGATAAAGAACCTTGCACAGCTCCAGCAGATAGTCCAACCATACATAACTCAGCAGCCTTGTAGAAGAAAGAGTGAAATCTCTTTTGCAGGTCAAATTCCCTCAGTGGGTAGCTCTTCTCAAATACATTGTTGGGGAGTTTTTGTAACGTATTTTGCAAATCAAACTTGAATGTGTTCCCATATGAACGAGAAGGAGCAAGTGACCAAACAACAATAGCATTGCATGCTGTTACTGTGAGTACATTTATAAGCGCCAAATCCCATTCTTGTTTTATCCTGTTCTCGAGTAAATAAATATCAATGAATTCAATATTCAAAAGACTTGCCAAAAATTTCATGCTTTTATCATAACATGGAAACGCACCTGCCCTTACGATTCTTTAACTCCCACCACACCGAGGAACCAATTGTCGCAGCCTGCTCTAACAGAAACCTATATAAAAAGGCAGGATCTGCAAGCATTCTGCACAACAAATCATATCAAACATCAATGCTAAGGGATACAATACATTTATTAAAGAATTAAACGAACACCAAAACTTATCTCTAAGGGAGGAAACATAAATGCATTGCCACTGAATTATATCATATCCATCTATCCATGGCTCCCCATTTTTACCATTAGATATCTGATTTCCCCAAACAGTTATTTACTAAAGTTCATTTCTGTCTCTTCATTTTTGTTATGTTTCCAGTCGTGGCCTTTGCAGGGAAAAGTCTTCTTGATTTGATACATGTTCCATTATTCTTCCAAGTGCTCAAGGAGATCCTTACTGGAACTTATATGTTGGTAATATTTTGCTCCTACGGTGCTCAAATGTTGTTACAGTGCTCCTTAATTAATATGTGAGAGTTCGTTACTCGTACTGGGGTGTTAAAGTTCATAAAATTCAACCTAGTCCTAAAGGGAGTTCTGCTTGTTCAGGTTTAGAGTTTAAGTTTTGTTGGTTTTGAAAAAATAAGGGTACTGAACATTTTAAAGATCATATTTTCATGGTCACAAGGCAGAGCCATTCAAAGCAGCATAAGCAGAAATCCGTTTTACTTTCTTGTTTAGTTGTTTTAGCTTCTTTTATATTTTTCTAGTTTTATTTTTATTTATGAGTTATGTTACCATGTAACAAACTGGATATGTATCACCTAAGCCCCGGCTTGCATATGTGTTGAATAATTTAAAAAAAATATTCTTTTATTCAGGATTGCAAGGATATTGGTTAGCTTTATTAACAGGTAGCTCCCTATTGTGATCAAGATTGTGCCCTATCAAATCCGTTCAGAACTATGATTAATGTAAGTAAAACCTGTTGAGTATTACGGTTAATGTCTTTCATTATCTACTATTTTCTTAAAGACCACCCAAGTAATGTGATGAGAAAATTGGAGCCTTAGTCCTTAATTCCAGAAGTTAGTGTGAAGGACAATACTCCACATTTCCTCAAATTCAGAGGCCAATTTTCATATATTTTTAATCCAGGGACCAAAGCTACAATTGGTGCATAGTGCAGAGACCAATGCTCCAATTTTCTCTAATATGGTTTACTTTTACACTAATATGATTTAGTATGACAATATAATCCCTTACTTAAATGGATCTTAAGAGACTCGAGTTCTTAAAAGGCTGCTAACTTCTATTCTATCACAATATTGGTGTCATGAAAGTTTCTTGATGTTTGCAGACATTTTTCTACTACTGGCTCCTGCCCACTTTCGTGTATGGCAACATCAATCAGTATGAGAATGGGAAACAGACATGCCAAAATTAATTAGAATAGAAAGCTACTGAAAGATGCTAGAAATATTATGGCTCAGGACAGTCCAGAGGGTAGTAATTGGCAAAAGGATAGACTTGAAACATAAGAAACTGCTCCAAAAATTAATAAAATCACCTGCCAATGAATGCCCTTGATATTCCATCAGGAAGCGCACGAGAAATAAACCTAGTAGTGGTCGGCCTTGCATTGGTCGCTAAGAATTTAACCATTTGAGCAGAGCTGATCAATCCCTGCAGTCAAAATTTAGGTTGGTATCAAGCCAAACGTATTTCTTTTCCTCTTTATTTTTATTTGTTGGGTTCGTAGTATCTAATTGAAAGACTTCAAACAAAATATGCTATCAAAAGTACGCACCATTTCATAAGCTTGCCGAAACCCAGCAGGTAAATCCATCATTGTCTTTTGCCATTCATTCAATACTGCATCAACAAATTTTCGATCAAAGAGCTGCAGAAAAATTCATTAATCATCAGTGCAACATATATTTCAGATTAACATAACCCAAAGAGAAAAAATCTTTCAGCAAATATGCAATATTGTTCATCAATAAAGGATATTCCCAACCTCTTCAAGAAACATCCGGCTTCTAAACAGACCACCTTCATCTCCCTCATCGCCATCATCAAAGTCATCAAAATAATCATCATCATCACCACCATCATCACCTCCATCACCACCACCATTATTTATTCTCTTTCCAATATCTCCACCGCCTCCCCCAATTGCAGTCTGCAATTTCAAATTATTAGCATTTTCATAGAGTACTGAACAAAATATAAATGGAAGTACACTAAAACATGCCAACTATATGTCATAATTGCTTCATGAAAGAAACAGAGTGAAGTATTAAACAATTGTCTAATTTGGTAGCACTTGAATGGTTAAGAAACCTTAGAGCAACTTTTGGTCAAAGAATGAGTTTCCTTAATATTTTATTAGGGTACAGTGAGTTATTTTATAGTTCATACATTGTCCTATGGTTGATACATCTTATATTGTTTGTGCTTATCTAAGTTCAAACTTTATGCTTTATGAGCCATGCATCTTATTTTACTTGTGTTTAGTCTAAATAGGATACTCAATATTGTCCAACCTAAAAAGGAACAAAAAGAAAAAAAAGCAACAAAATCAAATGGAAACGCTCTAGTCAATGCAACAGCCTCCTGCCCCCAACAAATCAAGGTAAGATGAAACTAACAGGAGTGTTACTTCCATTTTCTTTTTGTTGGAATTAATAATCATGTTAGTTTATAATTTCAACACAACAGCAATGGGCAACTAAGACGACATTTTACATCCTTTGTGAAGGAATTAATAATCATGCTTTGTTTATTATCTATTTTGGATTCCAAATAGGTCACTCTTGATAATTGAATTCTAGTAAACCCTAATAATATTGGGAATATATAAGATTAAATTCTGCAATCAGAAAAGAGAGACAAATTTAAAGTTAAAGTAGATTCTAAATCACACATACACACTAATCTTCATATAAAGTCCAAATATCTATGAAATGCCAGTTTCATCATACATTCAATCTTGTTGTTGCATCAAATATGACAAATATAAAAACATTATTACTCATGATTTTCATTGGGCACGGAATGTTAGGCAATCAAGCATCAACACGTCAAAAAATGAGTGTAGCAGAGATGAGAATGCTTCGTTGGATGTGTGGGCACACAAGAAATGGCAGAATTAAGAAGGAGAATACACGAGGTAAAGTAGGAGTGGCCACAATTGAAAATAAGATGAGAGAAAATCGGTTAAGGTGGTTTGGACATGTGAAACGAAGACCTACAGATGCTCCGGTTATAAAATGTGATTATGAAATAGAGGCTCAGGAAAAAAGGGTAGAGGAGGACCTAGGAAGACTTTTAAAGAGACTTTAAGAAAATACAAGGGAAGCTAACTAAAGACTTGTCGCAAAACTGATCGCAATGGCATTCTAGGATTCATATAGACGATTCCACTTAGTAGGATAAGACTTTGTTGTTGTTGGAGTCATGAATTTCATTCTCATAAGGAATTCAAAAAGGGCTTGTCAACTTAGTATAACTGTTAGTTAATAACATTCATATCTTAGCTCATCCAATGTTTCTGACACATTAAACACCAAAAGTCGCTCAATTTTCCCACTAGCACTACGTGTAGTGGTATTCCTCTCCAATTGTGAGTGAAATGTTTTATGTTTGACTTCCATAAATGGTAAGTTTGATACCAAATTATGGCTACCCCATTCTGTGAGTTAGCTCAATCCTCCACTCCCCCGAATATCGTTGTATCGAAAACAAAAAGGTCCATCAAGTTTTGTATACAGGTAAAAACTATAAATTAGCAAGGTGGGATTGAACTAATTCCGATTTTGATAAAAGCAATTTCGTTCATTCTCCTAAAAATTTGTATCCTGTTTACAATCTCTAAATTACTCCAGTATCCAGCACCTAGATTAAACATTTCTAAGGATTGTCACTCCCCTCAGTTTCTTTTCCATTTTCCCCATTTTCTAACCAACCGAACAACTCAATCAACTCAAATAAAGCAAGAAAAACAATCAAAATTTCAGTGTAAGACTGACCTCGGGGCTAGACTTGGATTGCTTCTGAGACATATCGAGCTTGCCCTTCTCAAGAGTAACCGCACCAAACGCACCATACTGTCCCTTCATAACCGGACCCAAACCGCCGGGGGCCGACGGCCCCGCGAAGCAGCGCTCCATCATGGCCATGGAGTCTCCGTCCACAGCATCGGAAGTAGACGGTGACGGCAAGCAATTCGCCTTCAGCACCAGACCCCTCCGCTCCATCATCCGAAGCTGGGTCGGCAGAACCGCCAGCTTCGGCTTCGTCGGTAGCTGCATGTTTATCGGCATGATTTGAGCCGTCTGGAACACGGCGTGCGACATTTTTATTTTTTCTTTCTCTTTCCGAATTTTTATTTTCCGTTTGGATACCGAGAAAATCAAGCGGTGAATTTCTCGGGAAGTTTCACTTCTCTGGAGAGAGAGGGAGAGAAGTGAAGAGACGAAAGAGGGAGAGAAGGGGCTGGGGGAATGGGGGTTTTGAGGGGAAGAGAGCCGACTACGCGGCCACAACCCAATCCGAAAGCCAAGTTTTGCTTCGTTTCCCTTTATTTTTTTATTTTTTTTTTCGAGTTTTTTATTTTCCTGACCAGGTGAGTTGACTCGGGGTTTTTGGGTGAGTCGCCTCGGCCCGCACTCATTGGTCAATTCGCGCATTCATCAAGGGATGGGCGTAGATTTTTTTTTTTGTTTTTTTTTTTTTTTTTGGTAAACAGGATGGGCGTAGTTTGGTTCGCGTAACCAAGACCGAAACTGAATTCTTTTTGCAGCGCGGTTTTGAACTCTAAACAGGAATGATACCAAACAATTTAGTTGTGATTCGGTTCGGTTTTAAACGATTTTGATTTCAGTTTCAAATCATTAGCAAACTATATGCTTTATGCAATTAATACAATCCAATAAAAAAAAATTATGATCACCACACTAAAATTCAACTTGAAATAAAATTCATCATCAAAATGCATAATGGCATGCTAAAACTAAGGTTTAAACAAACTTCAACAACAAAATGCCTTACGGCCTTAGTAATACAACTCAAAAAAAATAAATTGTTCATGCAGTTTAACAAAAAGGTTTTGATTCTTTAATTTTCAAGTCACTACTTTTTACCGTTCAACTCTTTCTCTTGTTCTTTTTTTCCTTTTGGACACTTACTCTTCAAAGGTTAAGAAGGTCTTTGAGCTTGTGAACGGGTTTGAGAGGGTGGTTCTAAGGAAGACCTTGGACCTTGTGAAAGTGAAACTGATGAATAAAAATCCATTGAGCCTTATGTACTAAAGCTTGAGATAGCCCTGGTGTTTGTTGTTGTGAGTGTGGACTTAAGAGTAAGAGAGACTATTCTTGAATTCAAATCAATACAAATACATAAATACATTAGTTATTATAGACTTTGGAAAGCCTAAGACAGTAACAAGCCACATTAAAATTCATAAAAAAAACAAAGAAAGCCTCAAATATAAATGACTTAATATTGGTATTAAACTAAATATTTATTTAATTTTTGCGATGCGGTTCAATTTAAGTATGGTTTTAATGTTCAAAATCGAAATCAAATCATGTTTTCATATTACGATTTGGTTTTAAACTGAAAACATCTTCAAACCACAAAAATCAAAACATTCGGTGCGATTCATTTTGATTTGTGTTTTGATTTCAATTTTCGATTCTAGCTCACCGTTGGTAATTAAATGAATCACAGAATAAATAAAATAAAATTATAACATGACAAAACCATCCTCCACACCTCCCAAAACCCCTGCGCACCAACACTAAAACCCGTCAAAAATTTCCAGGAAAATCCTTCAAATTCCGGGAAAGTTGTCCTAAACCTCAACCTCCTTGTTCCGCCAGCACCCAGAAATGTCTATCTCCTTCTCCTCCTCCTCCTCTCAACTCTTCTTTCAAAAATCTTTCTTCTCTGTAAGAGACTCTCTCTCTCTCTCTCTCTCTCTCTCTGTCTCTCAACTGTGATTTTGGGCTAATGGTTTCCATTGCAGCTTCAGAGCAATTTTCAGAAGCAACGAGTAGCTGGGTTTTGGAGAAGGCCACAGGCTTTGAGGAGGCATGTGATCAAAACCGGCGCAAAGAAGATATCTTTTGGTACAGAATGCAGGGATGCCTTACAAACTGGGATAGATAAACTTGCTGATGCTGTTTCCCTTACCTTAGGACCTAAAGGTATCTGGGTTTTCCTCCTTTTCAATTGTTATTATTCCAGGTGTGTTCCGCTTTTCGGTTTGTTTTCTTAATCCTTTCGAAAGCGTATACTTTTCTGTTATGATGTATTTTCTTATGTTTAGGAATGAAGTTGAACCATTGTTGCATGACTTTACAAAGATTTGTGATTGTGTGTATCCATATGTTTAGGAATGTAGTTTCCTTTTCGAATTGAATCAGTGCAGCTGATAAAATTTGGTACCTTCTTCAGTCGGGTTTGAACTTTTGATTGCACGGTTGTGATGAATATTGGTGTAGTGTACTACCAAAAAGATTCGTAATTGATCGGTGATCGTGGAGTTCTAGGGAGATACTGTTTCCATTTTGTATTCGTAATTGATCGGTGATCGTGGAGTACTAGGGAGATACTGTTTCCATTTTGTCGAATTATAAGAAGAATCAATAGGAGGGTTCATGACCGATAGTGGCATCTTAGTTGGTCAACCCCTTTAGGTTATCTAGGATTTCAGTTGTTGTACCATATATTGGGCCTCGGTATTTGGGTTTCATTACGTAGGCCCATGATTCATGTAAGAGGGGAGGAAACCCTTATTCTATAAAAGGGCTCCCTCACACTCACTTAAGGGAGAGGGAAACAAACAGAGGGGAAACGGGAGATCAAAAAGAATAGCAAAGAGAGCAAACATTGCCTCTATAGCCTCCATGTATATTCAACATTCATTTACATAGTGAAAACATCAGTGTGGACGTAGCCTCAACTTGAGGTGAGCCACGATATATCTTTGTGTTCTTGTACGTTTGTCTGATTCACGGTCGGATTTACGTTGGTCCAAGATCGACCCGATTTTGTGCATCAACATTTGGCGTCGTCTGTGGGAATCGACACGAAAAGCTATGTCGGTTCTCTTTCATTTTTTCATCACACCACCGTGAAACCCTCACACCCTCCACCATGAATCGGCAAAAACCGAAGAACCAAACACCTACACAATCACAGCAAAACCCATGTCTTCCGCTCCATCTCCCAGTCACGGCAGCAGCGAAGGAAACACACCACAAGCACCTCACTTCCTACAATCACAAAGCAACAGTCTGCTCAACTCCCCAGACAAACACCACCAAGGAACCAATGGAAGAACCAAAGCCGGCCAAGCCCACAGCCACCGAAATCCTCACAACCCTTCCAAGCTCCACTAAAATCCTCCCTCCACAACCTCCCCTGTCTTCTCTTCCTTCCAGGACGAAGAAGAGACCTCTCGAAAATGATGCCCATTTCTCAAACTCATCTACCCTCTACCGTGATCAACTCCTGCAACACCACTCTTGGTTGCCACCTCATGAGCCGACTCGTCCAAATCGGCGTCACCGACGTGTTCACTGTCCCCGGTGACTTTAACTTGACTCTGCTCAACGACCTCGTCACCGAGCTCGGGCTCACCAACATCGGCTGCTGCAACGAACTCAACGCCGGTTGGAGGGTCGAACGATTACAGGACGACTAGGATTCTTGACCACACTATTGGGTTGCCAAATTTTAGCCAAGAGCTGAGATGCTTTCAGACAGTGACTTGCTATCAGGCTGTGGTGAATAATCTGGAAGATGCGCTACGGAGAAACCCCACAACAAATAGGAGATGAGATCTTTTTCTTTTGTTATTTTATTACTTTATTATTATCATTTATGCCTCATTAACATGACAACTCATTGTCTAATAATATTATTATTGCTATACATGTGATGTGATATCACAGTGATCATTATCATAAAACATGGTAAAGTCTGTACATCCATTACACCATTTACATTATTTAATGATTTTATCACATGATCACTGTCAAAAACGTGACAAAGCACATCACACAAAGTTATGCATACATATATACTTTAGTGGAATGATAACTAACAAATGGAGCGGCAACTCTTCCTTGTTTTAGGCTCTCTGCATCTCTCTCTTATCTGCCAAAATTACAAGCACACTGCAAGTTTTCAAAGGGAAACCGTATCCACCCAATTCCATCTGCCAAAAGAAATAAAGCACCTTTACTTTTCCCTTTCAACAAACATCGTTATGATGTTTCATCACAAAACAAGGGATGTCAATTTGTTGTTTCCCTTTTTTCTTGTTGACTAACCAAAAGTGTCTTTTGGCCACTTGGCCACATACTCCAACATTGCTAACACCACATACTGTATGGTCAATGCTTATCATTATAATAAGACTCTATCATGATTATTCCACATGACTATTCCACCACGTGAGTTGGACACCTGTGAGCTTGGACACCCATTCGTTCGGGTACTTACGAGATTGGACATCCTTGAGCTCGAACCCCGACTCATGGACCCTACGGATGGCCCTGACTCAAAGACCCGACTTGTGGACCCAAGAGTTAACTCATAATGAGCACACGCTGACGTCGAGTGCATACTCGCAATGAGGAACGCCACGAGCCAAGCCGCCTTGCAACGAGCACCGCCTCCAGTCGAGCAACCGCCTCGCCGCGAGCAATGCCTCTAGCCAAGCAGCATCTCAACGTGTGATACCTCTAGTTGAGTATTACTTTACGTTGACCATTGCCTCATGTCGAGTACTAGTTCAGGACAACATCTAGTCACTTCAACCCGCACATGGATTGGGTTTGAAGTCTCCAGCTAAAAGATTCACCGACACATAGACCCATATACAAACCCAACAAGCGGATCCGAGTCATGTCGAGAATTAATTCATAATGAGCTCACGCTGACGTCGAGTGCATACTTACAATGAAGAACGCCACAAGCCGTCGCCTCGCAATGAGCACCGCCTCCAGCCAAGCAACCACCTCGCCACGAGCATTGCCTCTAGACAAGCAGACTCACAACGCGTGCTACCTCTAGCTGAGTATTGCTCTACGTTAAGCACCGTCTCATGTCGAGTATTAGTTCTGGGCGACATCTCAGGTCGATCATGGACCAACGTAAATCCGACCGTGAATCACACAAACGCACAAGAACACAAAGATATATCATGGTTCACCTCATGTTGATGCTACGTCCACACTAGTGTTGATTCCGTTTCACTATGTAAATAAATGTTGAATATACATGGAGGCTATAGAGGCAATGTTTGCTCTCTTTGCTATTCTGTTTGCTCTCCCGTTTCCCCTATTTGTTTCCCTCTCCCTTAAGTGAGTGAGGGAGCCCTTTTATAGAATAAGGGTTTCCTCCCTTCTTACATGAATCATGGGCTAAGTAATGAGGCCCAATATATGGTACAACAGAAGTCCCCCAAGTCTTTAGTCAAGAGTCTTTTGGCTGGACTTCAAATCCAATCCATGTGCGGACTGAAGTGACTAGATGTCGTCCAGAACTAATACTCGACATGAGACGATGCTTAACGTGGAGCAATACTCAGCTAGAGGTAGCACACGTTGTGAGGCTGCTCGGCTTGAGGCAATGCTCGCGGCGAGGCGGTTGCTCGGTGATAGTGATTTTACTACACATGTGAACGGGCTAAAAATTCCTATTATACTTGCAAGAATCACAAGGTTGTTATAGTATAAACGAATCTCGCGAGGTCGTTCTCCACAGGGATTATTAAATAATTCGAAACAAACCAATTAATTATTGTAAAGTAGAACTTGAGATGATTGATTTTTATGGTCTAATTTAATAAAACAAATTTAACTAATAAAAATAAGACAATCTGCAATATTAAAACTAGAGGGAAAAGAAAACAGTTTTGGAGAAATCAAATTAAGAAAGCACTAGGGTTCCACCATCACCTAGCAATCCTATGAACTTTTACCAATTACTTATGATCTACACATGCCACTTTGAAGGTTAGGTTTTCCTAATTTATATTCTACTTGGAACCTTTAACGTATAACGTATATCTAACTTGCAACCTGGCCGGACGTTTGGATCAAATTTGAACATGAAAGACTCATTATGCTTTATGAAAACCCTTTGAAAAACCATGCAATCCTTAAGACGTGGTGTTCATCCTAAGTGAAATTACAATTATTAATCACAAGAAGCCAGCATCAATTTCAGGGAACCTTCCGACCAAAATTGCATCAAATTACTTTTCTAAAGATCCTAATGGTGATCAGGCATTAAGACAATTAGATAGTTTTTATCCCCGGTGATTAACAATTCAAAGTATGCATGCAATCAATCATAAGCAATTAAATAAAAATCTTCATGCTAAGGCTCAAGGCTTTGCCCTAGCAAAAGGAATTAGTTACGCATATTCATAATTGAAATCATAGAAAATATTATTAAGAAAATGATTGAAAACACCTTCAAGTAGAAAATCTCCAAAACCCTAGCAATTCTCTCTGTCTCCAAAATTCCATAAAATAAAGCGTAGTGAAAAAATTGTAAGCCCCCACACAAACCCTAAAAACAGGTCCTTTATTCCCACTAGGAAACTAAAAATAATAATCAAATAAAATAGGAAACATAATCCTAAATTAAATGGTAAAATTAGCGTAAAATCTGAACAGCCACGTTTTGGACCCATAAAGAAAGAAAATGTGTACCGTACCCACCATGCCCTAACATTCAAAGAAAGAAAATGTGTCATGTGTCAGACTTCCCATGTAGTGGAATAGTCATGTGGAATAATCATGATAGAGTCTTATTATAATGATAAGCATTGACCATATAGTATGTGGTGTTAGCAATGTTGGAGTATGTGGCCAAGTGGCCAAAAGACACTTTTGGTTAGTCAAAAAGAAAAAAGGGAAGACAACAAATTGACATCCCTTGTTTCGTGATGAAACATCATAACGATGTTTGTTGAAAGGGAAAAGTAAAGGTGCTTTATTTCTTTTGGCAGATGGAATTGGGTGGATACGGTTTCCCTTTGAAAACTTGCAGTGTGCTTGTAATTTTGGTAGAGAAGAGAGAGATGCAAAGAGCCTAAAACAAGGAGGAGTTGCCGCTCCATTTGTTAGTTATCATTCCACTAAAGTATATATGTATGCGTAACTTTATGTGATGTGCTTTGTCACGTTTTTGACAGTGATCATGTGATAAAATCATTAAATAATGTAAATGGTGTAGTGGATGTACAGACTTTACCACGTTTTATAATAATGATCACTGTGATATCACATGTATAGCAATAATAATATTATTAGACAATGAGTTGTCATGTTAATGGGGCATAAATGATAATAATAAAATAACAAAAGAAAAAGATCTCATCTCCTCTTTGTCGTGGGGTTTCTTCGTAGCGCATCTTCCAGATTATTCACCACAGCCTGATAACAAGTCACAGTCTGAAAGCATCTCAGCTCTTGGCTAAAATCTGGCAACCCAATAATGTGGTCAAGAATCCTGTTCATCCTGTAATCGTTAGTTCGTTGTAGCTCGACGACGAGGTCGTCGAGCAGAGTCAAGTAAAAGTCACCGGGGACAGTGAACACGTCGGTGACGCCGATTTGGATGAGTCGGCTCGTGAGGTGGCATCGTAGGAGTTGATCACGGTAGAGGGTAGATGAGTTGGAGAAATAGGCATCATTTTCGAGAGGTCTCTTCTTCGTCCTGCGGAGGTTGTGGATGGAGGATTTCAGTGGAGCTCGGAGGGGTCGTGAGGATTTCGGTGGCTGTGGGCTCGGCCAGCTTTGGTTCTTCCATTGGTTCCTTGGTGGTGTTTGTCTGGGGAGTTGAGCAGACTGTTGCTTTGTGATTGCAGGAAGTGAGTTGCTTGTGGTGTGTTTCCTTCGCTGCTGCCATGACTGGGAGATGGAGTGAAAGACATAGGTTTTGCTGTGACTGTGCAGGTGTTTGGTTCTTAGGTTTCTGCTGATTCACAGTGGAGGTTGTGAGGGTTTCACGGCACAGTGGAGGTTGTGAGGGTTTCACGGTGGTGTGATGAAAAATGAAAGAGAACCGACATAGCTTTTCGTGTCGATTCCCACAGACGGCGCCAAATGTTGATGCACAAAATCGGGTCGATCTTGGACCAACGTAAATCCGACCGTGAATTACACAAACGCACAAGAACACAAAGATATATCATGGTTCACCTCAAGTTGAGGCTACGTCCACACTGGTGTTGATTCCGTTTCACTATGTAAATGAATGTTGAATATACATGGAGGCTATAGAGGCAGTGTTTGTTCTCTTTGCTCTTCCGTTTCCGCTCTGTCTGTTTCCCTCTCCCTTAAGTGAGTTTGAGGGAGCCTTTTTATAGAATAAGGGTTTCCTCCCCTCTTACATGAATCATGGGCTAAGTAATGAAGCCCAAATACCAAGGCCCAATACAACATCAGTTATTATGACACATAATGTTCCAAGGACTTGAAGTGGTTTACATTTGGAACAATGAGGCGTACATGAATCTTGTTGCCGGTTATATGTGATATGAAACTAAAAGATGCCCCCAATTTGAAACTGATGCAACTAATTTGTTCTTTTTACACATTTACAAATAATTAGTTGGTGATGTGTTTACGTGAGCTTTGTTGATTGATCTTAAGTGAAACTGCAGGACGTAATGTTGTTCTTTCTGAGTCTGAAAAACTGAAAGTGATTAATGATGGTGTAACAATTGTTCAGTCCATAGAGCTATCAGATACAATTGAGAACGTGGGAGCGATGCTAATCCAAGAGGTTGTTCTTGGTTGCTAGATAATTCTCTTGCTGAATCTTATCTTGATGCATTTCCAAGCATAAAATTAGAAAGATTAGATCTTTACTTTCCTACATGCAGGTTGCAAAGAAAATGAATAATTTGGCAGGTGATGGTACCACCACTGCAGTCATTTTGACAAGAGAAATGATCAAAGGTGGACTTTTAGCAGTAGCTTTTGGAGCTAACCCAATTTCTCTGAAGAAAGGAATGGATAGGACTGTCAATGAATTGGTCAAGATCTTGAAGGAGAAGAGTCTTCCGGTAAAAGGAAGGAATGACATTAAAGGTGATCATTTCTTGTCATTCAAATAACATAAAATCAATTTTCGAGTTTATTTTTTTTCGTTCTCATATCTCTTATAGATATAATATTAAGTCTTTTCCCCCCTCTGCAGCTGTAGCTTCAATTTCTGCTGGAAATGACGAGTTCATCGGTAATTTGATTGCTGAAGCTATAGAAAAGATTGGCCCTGATGGAGTGATCTCAATTGAGTCATCCTCATCATTTGAAACGTCTGTTTTAGTTGAAGAAGGGCTGAAGGTAATGAAATGATTTGTGCCCAGTAAAACTTATGACAAAGTATATAAACTTCTGGATTTAAAAGTTGAGTTATTGAGATTACGGAAATTATCATAGAAATGAATGATCGTTTGCCATATATTTATGCTTACGTATTTTGAAATCCTAATCACAAAAGCAAATCTCAAAACTAGAGTTGGGCTCTGGTTGATTGTTTTATTCTTTTAGTTTCTGTTAGAATTCTTGTTTACTTGATATTCAAAATAATGCATTAATATTTTTTGTTCCGTACAGTTTGACAAGGGATACATGTCCTCCCACTTCATTACGAACCAGGAAAAATCTCTTGTGGAGTTTGACAAAGCTAAGGTCCTAGTAACTGATCACAAGATTTCAACTGTTAGAGAAATTGTTCCTTTATTGGAAAAGACAACCCAACTGAGTATCCCGCTGCTAATCATTGCAGAGGATATCTCAAAGCAAGTACTGGAAACACTGGTGGTGAACAAAAAGCAGGGTTTACTAAAAGTCGCTGTTGTTAAATGTCCTGGATTTGCAGAGGGGAAAAAGGCTATTTTGCAAGATATTGCACTTATGACAGGTGAACATATTCATCACATGCCGATCTTTATCTTTTTCACATGCTTCTGAGATATATTCAGCTAGTAATTATTTTACTATGATTATGTAAATCTCATTTATCAAATGTATCGGTCTACAAAACAACATCGTTTTTCAAACTTTGTGAGAACTATAGGTTCTCTACATCGGACTACTAATATTTCGGCATGATGTTATTAGGTTATTTGTTCTGTGTCAGTAAAAACAATAATCAAATTGCAACTTTCAGGTGCTGATTTTCTCTCTGGAGATTTTGGTTTGACCCTTGAGAGTGCAACATCAGATCAACTTGGAATTGCAAGAAAAGTGAAAATAACAAGTAATTCAACAACGATAGTTGCAGACCCTTCTACTAAAGCTGAGATTCAGGCAAGAATATTGCAGATCAAGAAGGATCTGGCAGAAACAGAAAATGCAAACCTGTCGAGAAAGCTCTCCGAAAGAATTGCCAAACTTTGCGGTGGAGTTGCTGTAATTAAGGTCTGCGATATGAAAGAGCAACAATATCTGATATGATGTGTTGAAAATTCTTCTTTTTCGATTTTATATGTTCCTTTATGCTGATTGTACATTTGTGCTACAAATTAGAAAAAGCTTATGTTTGTGCATTAGTGCTGCAAAGTAGTAATTATAAATGAATCTACTGTTCTGTTGCAGTCAATTTGCTCTTCTTGTTCTCATAAAAAAACAGACTACCATACACACCCTTTTCCAGCGAGCTACCCTCGCTTATTTTCTAAATTTTATTTTTATCATGGTTTTATTATTAACTGATTTTCATATGCCTTAGGTAGGAGCACATACGGAGGTCGAACTTGAAGATCGCAAACTCAGAATCGAGGATGCAAAGAATGCTACATTTGCTGCTATGGAGGAAGGAGTGGTGCCTGGTGGTGGTGCCACATATGTACATCTCTCAGAATTTATTCCTTCCATCAAGGATTCTATGGAAGATTTAGATGAGCAGATTGGTGCTGACCTTGTAGCAAAGGTGAGGGTCTCCTTTTCTTTCCTTTACTCACACGTACAAACAGGCACATTATCAATCTGCGTGCACATATGCACACCCACATGGCCCGTACATGCATCTATCTGTATATAGGGCAAGAAAGAGGAGAAAATGCCATTAGTGTTGCTGAGTCTTTTCACTCTTTGTTGTTGCACCAATCATTCAATGTTCAGTTTTTCCTTGCAAGGAATCCTGACACATGGTTCTATGGTTATACCTTATGTTAAACAACGGGCTACATCCGTTGAGTCAATAAGCTCACGATGTTCTTACCAACACAGAATTGGACTTTTCTAGCTAGCACACACAGAAAAACCCGAAGCTACATCTCAGAAAAATCATCATATGATTGGCCTCTTTCATTGGATTTGAAAGTCTTTAGCTTCTACAATTAAACTAAATTTTTTTATGCCTAAATGCGTTTTCTTTTTATAAAAACTTTAATATTGCAGTTATGCCTAGTTGAAGGCCTACACCGTTTTCATGCAAGAAAATCTGTCAATGTCGTATGCAGGCTCTACTTGCTCCTGCAAAAGCAATTGCAACTAATGCAGGGGATGATGGAGAAGTTGTTGTGGAGAAGACTAAAAGTTCTGATTGGAGAGTTGGGTACAATGCAATGACAGGGAACTATGAAGATCTCCCTGATGGAGGAGTTATAGATCCTTGTAGGGTTTCAAGATGTGCCCTTCAAATTGCGGTCTCCATTGCCGGAGTGGTTCTTACAACTCAAGCCGTATTGGTGGAGAAAACAAAGACGAAAAAGCCCGCTGTTCCTTTTGTTCCAGGAATAACTCCTCAGTGAATGCAGTCAAGAGAGTTACATCAAAGCTGAGAAAGAGGCAAACTGGAATTTCGTATTCCATGCTTTGCAACCAAGCTTCGGAACTTAAGTATAATTTCTTGTGGATTTGATATGAAGATGAAAACAAGCTTGGAGCGCTGTGAAAAAGAATCTGTTAGGAATCGGAATTTTATACGGAGAGGATGAACATATACGATCAAGATTTCGTATACGTTCGCATGGCCAACGTTGTCAGTTGATACGTTTTTGCCCAAGTTGTAAACTGTGTTCCTACCAATCAAGGATTTGTTCTTCTATAAACAATTGTTGCTTGTACATATGCAACAAACATTTGCTCTTGTACCTGCTGACTGTTACTGATAAAATAGATAACGAAAACCCTAGTTTTTGAAATGAAATCCGTAACATTGGATAGTAGTTGAGCAAGCAATTCGCCCATTATTTAACAAAAATGTTACTTTTATCTAGGGTGGGAACTTGGGATCAAAAACCAGAACGAAACACGGATCAAAGAGGACTGCAACGAACGGATTGGTTTTTCCAGTTTCGAAACGGTTTAGGTTTGAAACCGAACCGAAAGCTGAAATAACGGTTTGGTTTTGGTTCCTAATATTTGGAACCGAACTGAAATCGAACCGAATCACATAAAATTAAAAATTAAAATAAAAATTAAAAAATAATAATAATGTAATTAGCATATTAAGTGTTGGGGGTGTAGTTGGTTATTTGGCGTACATGGATTTGAATTTGGATACTTGAATTTTAGTATAGTGGTCATTGGGTGCTGGGATTTATATTTCCCATTTGATTTTGAACAATCTCAGAGGGATATCCTAGAATTTTAGTATGGTGGTTATCAATTTTGGTTTTACTTACCGAAAACTATTCTTCTTTCTCGTTTGGGAGCCATAACAAATTGAAAACACTATAAAAATAAAACAAAATAAAAAGTTGGGAACCCCAAGCCGAAATAGGCCTATAAGGTAAGCTCAATTTTTAACAAGCCTATAAGTTAGGTCCAAACCGAAACCAAATCGTTTGAAATCAAACCAAACCAAAATTGAATGGTTTAGTTTCACTTCAATTCCTACTGTCAAATTGAACCGAACCAAATGGCAATAAATTTTAGTTTCGGTGTTCGATTTAACCCCAAAACCGAACAGCACTAACCTATGCCCTACTTATACCATATATTTTTATACCACAATTGATGTACCACATTAGTAATAATAGAGGTAGAACCTACTTTTTATTGGTTGGTAGGCTTCATCTCTATTAGAGAAATCTCTCGTACAAATGTGATAAATGTAACATTACTCATGTGATAAGTGTAGCATTTTGTTTACGCACATACGACTTTACATCAAGTCTAAATCATTCTTTGCTTTGTTGAGTTGATAAGACGCCATAACGAAAGTAAAGCGTACAGAAATCCAAACCGGAGTTTTAGTAAAAGGAATCTCCAACTGTACGGAAAGCCAAAGCCATCCTTTTCTCTCCCTTCAACCCTTCACAAATCTTGCCTAGCTATTACACCATATATATACACTATATATATATATATATGTGTCCTCCCCTCGTTCTTCTTCCCAAGGCAAACAAAATCTCGTTCGAATTTCCAACAATGTCACTGCAGGCTCATCGTCCTCGTGATATTGTCAACGGAATAAGAAGTTGGTGCCAACACTGCCTACGTACCATAAGAATTGCCTCTTCCAACCCACATGCAATTCTATTTCCTTACTGCTACACCGAGTTTAATCACGAGCTCGATGTTTCGAGGCCTAGGCTTATCGATCACCTTACAGGCCTAGAACAACCGTCCCCCGCTGCCCGGTTACTGGATACCTTGTCTCGTTGGCGGACGGAAAACGAAGATGAACGAGTGTCTTGGATCACCTTTGAGGATGCGGTAAATGATGTTACTGGAGGGACCTGGATGGTTGAGAATGACCGTCCAGGTCCCTCTGCAGCAGCAACTTCTGCCATTCGAGCTTTGCCATTGGTGAAAATATCGGAAGGGCAGTTAGCCAACGAGCCAAATTGCCCCGTGTGCAAGGAAGGGTTTGAGGTTGGCGGAGAAGCGAGGGAGATGCCATGCAAGCATGTCTACCATTCCGACTGCATACTCCCTTGGCTTCACATACACAATACATGCCCGGTTTGCCGCTACGAGCTTCAAGCAGCCAGCAGCTGCAGCCCGAATGACGATTACTATGAAGATGAGGAGGAGGAGGAGGAGGAGGTGACAGAAAGCCCAAATATTTGGCGGTGCTGGTGGAATCTCTTCTTAATTTTCTGGCCATTTTCTGCATTGGTTAATTGGACGCAACGTTAATTACTATGGATAATTACCAACAACGTACCGGAGGTAATTTTCTACTTTGAACGTATTAGATTACGGGTTGCAAGTTGGAATGGAAATTCTGATTCCGGCCCTTAATTCTTTTATTGGCTAAATTGGATTGTTCATCCTGTGGTCATAGGACACTTGCATGATGAACCCGTGGTGAAAAAACTAGGAATTAAACCCCTGTGGTCTAGAATGTTAACAAATTTAGTCTAAAAGTAAGATTTCTGTTAAATGACTGTTAAAAGTTGGGGTAAAACTGTATTTTCAGTTCCAATTAACATTGAATTGAGACTTTTTTTTATTTAAAAAATTAAGCATTATTTTTTTTTGTAAATTGTTATAAAAAAATTATTTATTTTAAATGTCAATTGGAACTGAAAATACAGTTTTACCTATAATTTTAACAGTCATTTAACAGAAATCTTACTTTTTGACTAAATTTGCTAACATTCTTGACCACAAGGGTTTAAGCCCTAGTTTTTTCACTACGGGGGTCATCATGCAAGTTTCCTATGGCCACGGGGATGAATGATCCAATTTGGCCTTCTTTTAATTTATTTTGAAAAAAAAAAAGCTTATTTACTGTTTGTTGATCATGATGATGATATTGTGCAGACAGAACCTGGTGGTCCTCTTGATCATTCTATAGCCAGATTATTTAATAGAGTAAAGATGGTGTGATATACAAAAATGTTATTCTTACCATATTTTTCACATTATATTTGTACGACTTTTTTTTAATAAGAAGAGACCCGTATGTGTGTAGAAAACACACATTTGAATATGCTAAAATCAGCCAGGTAAGTACTTCATTACACCATTGTTTCCTAATATTGTTTTGTGCAGGCCGGCCCTGAGTATTAAACTTAGACAGAGGCTCTTCTTTTTCTTTATTATTATTTTGTTCTATAAAATTGAAATATTACATGTTAAAATGCTGGAAAGCCTAAACCACTAGTGCTGGAAAAGTACTTTGGTCTTATCTTGCACATTTTAATATACGTACAAATAAATTTGTGTACACGTAAATAAAATTTCGAGCCCTTCTAAAAATCGGGAGCTGTGTACGGTGGCATCTTTTGTACACCCTCCTCAGAGTGGGCTCTAGTTATATACATGCTAATTCTTTTCATTTCTTGTATTTCTTTCAGTTTCTTATAAGGAAATATTAATTGTACATTTTGGAGCACTTCACTAACTAGTTTGATTTTTTTTTTTTAAAGACAACTGGTAACAAACCACAATTGCACTAACTAAGTTAATGACTTTATGTTGTTTATATATAGAGAACTTTAACGGAAAAATTTCCAATACTGTTTACTTTAACGAAAAATTATATTTTTATAGTAAAAAATCAATCTTAATATTATTCACTTTATCATTTATTTTATCATTATCGTCAAAATTCAAGGATAAAATCCTTCTTATTCCATTAGTTTTCCTTTATATCATATACGGTTGAAGTTACGTAAATTAAGAAGTTTGGAATGATCAGATCAGGTGAGCTTCAGGCGCAATGGTTCTCCTTCCCCAGAGCGGGTCCCACTCCAAACCCCATACATCATCACCTCACCGCCGCCGCTTCTCTCCGCCTCAGTCACCACATCTTCCACCACCACCACTTCCGCCTCCGCTCCATTTTCCATTCCTACTTTCAGGTACTGTTATTGCTATTCATTCACTCCTCCCTCAATTTTCAATTTTCAATTTTCTTCGGATTGTTAAATGTCTTAATTTGATTTAAATGGGTAATACAAAACAAGGGTTTTTGTTAATTTTAATTAGTTTATGGGTTCTTCAATCTCTTATGTACTGTTAAACGTTAGCAGAAACTTGCCCATCATAGTCCCCTGCACGGATTGAAGGAAGGATTTAACTTTCTGCCATTGCCAAGTAGCAATGCTTCAGCTTCTGCTTGCTTTAGTTTCTTTGGTGGAGGAGGAGGAGAAACTAGCGATGATTCCCCAAATGAAGGGCAAATTTCTAGGTTTTCCACTAAAAGCTTCTTCAATGGAAGACAATGGACTAATGTCCTCCTTGCTCTTAACATCTTGTGAGTATCATTTTATCACCTTCCCAAAACAATCATGAAATAAATGTATAATTTAGTTTTTACTTGATTTATTTTTCGGAAATTTGCCAAAATCATCAGTTTTTCAATATGTGGTAGATATCTGATCGCTATGTTGTCGATATTTGATTGCTATGCCATCCTTATTTGATTTTGGTCAGTTCAACGATCGGGATTTGATTTCTGATCACTTTAACCAATTTCTCTATACTTTTTAAGTTTTTAGAATTGAACCCGGCTATCCTCTACACAGCTTATTGTTTGTTAAATCGTACTGACAGAGTTTATATTGCGCAATGTGCAACGCAAGATGAGTTACTTCTATGGGGAGCCAAGGTAAGAGTGCAAAATAAAATGTGAGAACCTGTTCTTTTGCAATATAGAAACAGCCATTAAGTGGGCTTTTTCTCACATCTTGTTGTATATACATAGATAAATAGCCTCATCGACAAAGGGCAATTGTGGAGGCTCGTTACATCGTCCTTTTTGCATGCAAATATCGGGCACCTCTTGGTACGCTTTTAATTTTACTGGTTATGTCTTGTCATTTTAATGTCTGCATTTCAATCTGATGTATGTATATGTGCTTCTCTGTTTACAGGTTAATTGTTATTCTTTGAATTCAGTTGGTCCTACCATGGAGAAGATTAGTGGTCCTAAGAGATATCTTGCACTCTACTTTGCCTCAGCAATTGCAAGTAACAGCTCATGATCTCTCTACAATAGCCAATAAAAATTTGCTTAGCCACTAGTATTCTGATTCAGTGGTTTCGAGAAAATCAGGTTCAGCGATGAGTTATGGGTTCAGTGAGGCACCTGCAGTTGGTGCATCAGGAGCAGTCTTCGGATTAGTAAGACACTTATTCTGTTTCTTCTGCCACTCTTTCTTTCAATTTCTTAGATTAGATGCACCATACAGCTTACCAGAGAAGCTGGGGTTAATTAAATTGTGCCAATATAGGAATTCAGTAGAATCAGTCTCGTTGTCTTGCATTCACACAGACACAGTTGATATTACTGCAAAGTGCAAATTAATACCGTGGTTTTCATTTTATCCCCCTCTTCCCTCTTCAGTACATTTCACAATTTGATGCTCTTTTAAACGAAACAATTTCCTCCAAGAGCGAATATTCTTCCCTGGGAAAAGTAGATTAGTTTGTGTTTAAATATTGAGTGTTAAAATTCTACCTATGTTAGTTAACCTACTCAGTGTTGTGGAATATCAAGTGTAACTTCTTTCAAGCTATTATGGCATGATATTGTTCTCTCATCTCGTATCATTAGTCAAACCTGTGGGTCTGATATTTTATTTAGGTTGGATCTCTTGCTGTGTTTGTCATGAGACATAGAGGTTTGGTTGGACGTGGCAAAGAAGATCTGCAGCAGATAGCACACGTGATTGTCCTGAATATGGTATGCTCCTTCTCTGGTACAAAATCTTGAAGTTTTCCACAACTCGAGCCTTTTGTCTATCTTCATAACTTAATCAGCTTCCCTTAATCCCCTTTCCTTTCTGTTGGCTGGATTAATAATGGAGAAATAAACGTATGTTTTTCTTCCAGGCTATTGGTTTCTTCTTCAAAGGCATTGATAACTGGGGACATGTAAGTACAACAGGCTGAACAGCAATGTTCTTGTCTCTTTTTCACTCCTTAACACTGTTTGAATTCTAATCAACCTGCTTCAGTACGTGTCTTTCGGTTAATGTTTAAAAGGAAGCTAATTAATGTGTGCGCGTGCGCGCGTGTCCTTCTCTCTCTCTCTCTCTCTGCACAGTAACACGCACACATGCGCGCACTCGCTCATACACATAAAGACACTGCAAGTCCAGTTGCTTTCAATTTTGAGTCCCTAATTTTTCACCACTAGGATTGAGTTTCTTGATTACTTCCCCTCCGCTATTTTAGATAGTCATACGAGCTTGCACAGGGTTCCTTATATGTATCTTATATATTAAGAAAGCAGAGAGATCCTCTGTACGTAATTCCTTCTCGTTTCTGTTATCCTCATGTTTGCATTGGGTGTGACATCTGAATCTCAGTTTGGAGGCTTGCTTGGTGGAGTTGCCACATCCTGGCTTCTAGGACCTGCATGGAAGTACGAATCTCCATCCGCTGACGGGCGAAGAATTTTTTCTGACAAGGCTCCTATTTTCTACCTCATCAACACAAAAAAGAAATCGTAGACATTTTCGTCTAGCAGAAGCAATGTCATCCCCAAACTTCTTGTGATCAAGGACCCTTGTGTACGAATGTAGAAGGCCGATTAGGCGTTTACGTTTTACTATTTGTTACCCTTAAGGTTCATAAATTTACTACTGTTCTTGCCCCCTGTGCTGGATTTACTTTGGGCGGCTGTATCATCCAAGTGTAATGTTATTTTTCTTATCATAAAGAAGAATAAAGGTTCACTGATCCCTCAGTTCGTTAAAAGTTACCTGTTGATACCTAATGGGTACGTTTTTCTCTTTTTTTCTTAGAACGATTGCAATTTAACTAATTGAGATTTAGTTAAATTTCAACCGTTGATAGGTAAAAAGAAATGTGTGGATGAGCAAAGCTCTGATGCCCAGTTCTACTGAATGAGCCAAAATACCATCTGAATGCTATAGTTCCTCCGGCAGCGGGTACTGCTCCTTCATGTATTGTCATGTATTTTCTTGTAACCATCTCGCAAGCATCTATTGGACATGTTATTGCGCTTTCTGAATACGTCCTAAACATTTCTTGCACGGACTATGCCACTGAGGTTATGTCTTGGTTGGACGAGAGAATCTCTTTGTTCTGTTCAAAGACGGTTGTAACGGTCTTTGTTCGCCCTTTCGATAGGTAGCCTTGGCATATGATTGGGCTCTTTATTTGGGCTTTTGTTAGGCTGTTGTCAATATTGGGCCTTCTCATACACCTCAAACCCAAAGGGTGCTTCTCTGGTGCAAACTTTGCAGTGTAATATTACTTTTCTCACCACTAACATATGCTCCCACATTTTGTGTGAAAATAATTTTTAGTTTTATTTTAAAATGGAAAGGAAAAAGGGAGAAAAAAATGCGGATTAGAAAAAGAAGTTTTCTTTTGTATATTTTATTTTTCAAAATTAGAGGACATTAGGATCATCCTCGGGTGAGCCTTTGAAAAAAAATTGTAAAATTTAATTTGTGTGAATTTACTTTACTGCTCATGATTTTGTTTTACGGTAGAAAACAAAATTATCTTTCTACCTTCTTTTGATTGACAAAGGATTTTATTAATGTAGTTTAGATAAAAGAAGAAAAAAGTTTCACTTATGCTCAATTCATTTGTTCATACCATACTTGGTGGTTAATACCCAATTCTATGAAAAACCGACTAAATAAGAGTTTTGTTCAGAGTCGGTCGTGTAAAGTTTCACTTATGCTCAATTCATTTGTTCATACCATACTTGGTGGTTAATACCCAATTCTATGAAAAACCGACTAAATAAGAGTTTTGTTCAGAGACGGTCGTGTATTACGACCGTCTCTGAACAGTTGACCATACAAGCCGCTTGCTCATAACTAAGTCAATTGTTATGAGCAAGCCGCTTGTATCAGTATTACGACCGTCTCTGAACAGTTGACCATACAAGCCGCTTGCTCATAACTAAGTCAATTGTTATGAGCAAGCCGCTTGTATCATTACCCGTTCAGAGGATTGAGAATGTAAGCTTATGATCACATACACACATACATATCATTAACATAATAATTATGGATAAAATTTTCGAGTATATACAATTGAATTGCATTAAATATTAAGCAATTTATGAGAGACAATGTTCGTTAGCGCGAACTGTATATAGTCCAAATCGTACAAACTTAACTACTATCCATCTACCTTGTCCTACAGTTCATTCAAAATTTCCATATTTTTCTTATAATTTACATCATTTTTTTTTTCAAACTTTTTATCAATATCGATATTTTATCGATATCTCTGTCGAAGCTTCCATGTTTTTGGATCTCCGACAGTTTCCGCATATTTAATACGGCCTTAATCAACCAAACCAACAAAGCAGATGAAAGATGAGGAGTACCGAAAATTTCAATAACCAGATCTCCTTGTAGAAAGCTCCTGCTGATGAAGCTGCAAAAAGCATTCGTCAGGTGATTAACTTACATATCAGAAGTAAATATCAGATAACTTTAGCTTGACAAACAAAGCAAGGAAAACACGAATGAAATCATGTACACAAATTGGATAAGACATGTCCATGGATGCATGATTCATCTGACCAAACGTTTGCTTATTTGTCTCGGTTGTCAAACGGCTATACCATTCTTAAGTTATGATGGCACAGAAGAGAGTTTTGTTTCTCTTTCAAACTCCGTCTCCATAAGCAAATAGATCCATTACTGACTGAGATTCATAATCACACAAATAGATCCACCAACTCAAACTCAAAATTGATTCTCGTGTCTGCGTTAAGGTTGCTCCGAGTTTATGCTTTTATAGATTCAATCCAATAAGATCAAAAACCTGCTTAAATTTTGTGTTTTGTACAGAAGTTCAAACAGTCATAAATGCTTATGCTTATATCTATATAAGTAACTTATGTGCTTTGCAAAGTTTTTTAATATAAAATATGTCGTATGAATTATTCCACTAAAAAGCCAATCGATATTTAGCAGAAATAACCAGATTCAGAGTTTAAGTAACTTACACGAGGAAGGTGATGGAGATATTGAATCTTGTGCACTTCCCTTGTTTCCGGGACTGGAAGCATAGGACGCTACAGGTGCAGCTGGCACGTGTGAGGACAAATGAGACGAGGGACTCGGAGAAGGTGAGTAAGGGGAACCATTAGTAGCATAAGTAGGAGGAGCAGTAGGGTTAGAACGAGAAGCTGGTGAGGAGACTGGAGGAATTCTAGAACCATGATATGGACATGGATGAGGATGTGCAGGTACCTTGGAAGGTGTTGGTGAGAGATGATAAATCTCAGGTGAGGGTGCTGGTGGGAGATGATGAACGTCAGGTGACGGTGCAGGGGCAAGAAGATGAGTACCAGGTGAGGGTGCTAAGGGGAGGTGATGAATATCAGGTGAGGGTGCTGGGGGGAGGGGATGAATGTCTGGTAAGGGTGCTGGTGGGAGAAGATGAATGTCAGGTGACAGTGCTGGTGCTGGTGGGAGATGGTGAATGCCAGGGGACGGTACTGGAGAAGCAGGATATGGAGAAATTGATGGCTCTGGAGATGGAGCTGGCGAAGGAGTTGGAGGGGTTGAAGAGGGTGCACCCTTCGGATAAGAAGATAACCTGATACTTTTAACTTTGCCAAAGACTGTGTTATTAAGGCCAAGATTTTTTTCACGAGAACCTGTGATTGTTTGAACCAACTGCTTCAATCTCTGTGGCGCAATGATACCTACATCAGACACGAGAGATGCCTGAACCACGACTGGGGGTGCTTCAGTTGAACCTATTTTGTTTATTATTCGCAAAAATACATCCTGCAAAAAGAGAAGAAAAAACAAATTAACAAAAATACATATGTAAAATCTGAGACCATCAACTAATACTAGCTCATTCTGATATTTTGGGTCCTTGGCAACTATGAAAATCCAGATGAACATTTAAATTTCAGTTATACTTGATGGTATATACCTTATACCTATTTTGCGTCGTTGTTTCCTTGATTGCTAATAAATTATGCTTTCTATTGCATAACTGAAACAAGTCTAGCATAGATTCAAATATGTTACGAAACTTGGATCCCAGCATGTTCGAAACTAAAATAACTGCTAATCCCACGTTCTAATCACGGTTTACCGATGTTTTAAAAGGCAAAGGTGAAACATAGGCATAGGCACTTCATGGATAGCATGCCTAGGTGAAAGCCTTGAAGCGTGAGGCGATAGCCTCACACTACCTAAAATTATTAATATATATATATATATATATATATATTATATAATTACTTTCTGAAACAAATATCCATTGTCATTCAAAAGTGCACAAGTCACAAACAAGTTTAACTCAAAGGTAATATCATCTTCTTCACAAAAAAAGAAAAAAAGAAAAAATTCATCTAAATCAAAGGTAATATCATCTTCTTCATCGTCAATTCTCCATTTAAAAAAAAAAAGGCCTAGTCAAATGCCTAAGGCGCGTCTCAACCACGTCTAGGCGAGTTTAAGCCTACTCTTGCTGGGCAGAGTCGTTTTCATCATCGCCCCACCTCCAAAGCCGCCTAGGCGCGTTTTTTAAAACATTATGTTTTACGAAATAGTGCTAAACCAATGGACCTAATACATCAAAAGCCCAAAAATTCACACCTAAAGAGATATGTGCAAAAAGTTGCCAGAATAGTGTTATACCTCATAAGGCCTCAGATGCAATCCAAACTTCAACTGCTCCTTTAACTCAACAAAATTTTCCACTATGTCGGATATAGAATTATTGAGAGTAAAATTAAATAAAATCTGGGGTTTCTGCCAGATTGAAGCTGATTGCAAAGGAATCACAGTAATTCCCCCAGGACACTTTAGAATCTCAAACATAGATGGCTGCCCGAAAATTGATGCAGTCAATGTAAGATTGGATTGCTTAAGGAATAGCTCAACTAAAGAGGACCTCAACACACTTAAGAACACTGGATCGATTGGAACATTTATTGGATCGGAAAGAGCACCAAACACCACATCAGTTTGATCAGATGCATCAAATTGGTGCATGGACAAGATAGCCACCTGTTGACAACAAGCAGACTTCAGTTTGATGCTTCACTTTGTATGAAAGGAATATGATATGGTCTATAAAGGAAAGAGATTGAAATTGTACCTTTGCACCTGGGACACCTATTTCCCCATTGATATCATATTCTAATCTTTGGATGTGTGGAACAAGGTCCGTAACTGGCTTTTCCAGTCTGAAGTATGCCTGAACTGTAGCTGGAAAAAGATAAATAGATATATAAGCTTTCGCCTATTTATTTCAGTCATCACTACTTTACGCAACAGAAATCAGAAACCATAAAGTTCAATAAAAATAAAATGGTTGACGCAACAAAGAACAAACATGTTACCAAATCAACAAAATACAAAATACAAACGCAAAAAAAAAAAATCTATTATCAAAATTCCAATTAATCTTTCAACTTTTTAAATGCATTAATTGAGTTTTGTTTTAGGCCAGTGCAAAAGGTTGTTCTAGACTTCTCGTATGGACCGTACAAATACATTACTTAAATCAGTGTGTCTTAGTTCAGCAGCAATTATCTCCACAATATTAGCAGGTTGGTTAATATATATTTTATATCCTAAATCAGTGCATTATACTTGGTGAAGTTTTTGTCCTTCCATTGAACATTTATTCAAGAGAAAATCGTATTCAAATTATTTTTAAAAGAGATATGAATAGTATACTTGAAGCATAACCTTGTGTTGATCGTAGGTGTTTTAGGTATAGCAGGAAATGTCTTGCTTTTGGGATTGGATGACACCTAACATGTTTGTGGCAGTGCTAATTATTTTTACTTATTATTTCATACTTATGGCAGTGCTAATATAATGAGCTTGATGTAACTGCTAGGATGCGGCAAGTTCCAGTGGTCTTGCATTTGAGGTCAATTACTTGGATTTCCTAACAAATTTGTTTCTCTAAACTGAGTTTTGACAAATGATGAGGATTATTCTTAAGATTATTATTGTTACTATGATTATGATTATTATTACTACTTACCACCATTATTATTTCGATGTGAAATGAAATACTTATTTAAGATGTAGTTATAAAAGTACACAAACAACGGTAAACAAGCAGCCCAAAAAGATACAATAATAAAGTCTATCAGCTAGTTATTTAAAGCTTATGCAGCATGAACACAGTATAAAAGCACAAAATACTAGACTCAGAAGCCATGGATTGCATAAATAAAGAGAAGAGGTACATCTCTGATTCAATTTTATATTATTCTACACTTCAGTCAAATTTACCTCAAAACAACAATATAAAAAAGATACTAAAGGGCCAACCACGGTACCAACAAGGCAATAAAACAGACTTAAGTCAAAATCACAGATCTAGCTCCTATATTAATTTACACTTCATCCCACCTTATATTTTTGTTTTCTAGTCCTTTTTCGGACTAAATACTAAAGGCGCCAAAAATAGGGTCAGGCCACTCAACTATTCACCATGATATTTTTGTTTAAAGATGTATTCTGAGCCTTCACAAACAAGGACAGAACCATACATAGCTCCCATGGGCAGTAGCCTACGCAGCTTGAGAAAACTTAAAATTAGCACTAACATTTAGCCCAATATTGACAAAAAACTAATCCAGCCTATCCTATATCTAAAACCCACTCCTTAATCCAACTAAATATAATATGTATACATATATATCAGCCCAATTCCGCTTCCGTCCTTGTTCAGACGTATTTGATACTAGAATACAAACATTTGGTGAAACAATGTTTTAGTTTTCTTGGCACTGCAGAACCGTAGATGCTAAAAAAGATATGGTTCTTTTTGTAGGTTATTTAAGCATACTCTTAGACTGCTCAGAGTTCGTCTATCATAAATCTATTCACTTAAATAGGAGTCGGAGCATACAGTGATATAGAAGGAGATCACGACCTCACAAAACCCTAGCTACTAAGTTATTAATGTGGGGATGTCATCAACTGCATCTGTACATCTTGATTAGAAAATATGTACCCCTTTTGTAAACTATAAATCCAAGACTAAGCTCATTGGGACAACTCTAAAACTAAAGCCTCTTTGAAAAAGACATGTGCCTTATGGCAATGCACTAATCAGAAAATAAAAGAAGGTAATCCAAAGTCAAAGAGTTGATGTCAAATGATATCAAGAGTCTTTTATTTGGATCTGATGAAAACACAATGTCATTAACCATATCTTGGATGAGGGACTTTCAAAATGACACCTTTCAAGGAATTATTTTCAAGTCCACCCATCTAATTTTTATAGTGCATCCTAACAAATTTGGCCTAGGTTCCTTGGAACTTTAAAGTCCTCATCCAAACGTACCCTAACTGTTCCAGGAATCTCCTTTTATTAATGAGCCTACCAATATTTCTACAAGTTCTATGAGTCCAGTAGGACTTTAATGTGTCTTTTCTATTTCTAGGAGCCATTGAATGTTCTATTTGAAGCCTTTATCATTTCCTTTTTTGTAGGTATAGATCTATTTCCTTTCTTACTTGTGAGGAAATAAAAAGTTAATTTTCTTGAGTCCTTGACTATCTAACATTTTATTATTCTCAGTTCATTCTAAGAACCAACACCAGAGAATACATATGAGAATAACATATATCACTACCATTGTAAATCTACAATGGTCATAAACTGCTACGTCCACTAAAGGTAAATAGGTGGTTCGGCTACATGAAAGCAGACTACATAGTGAGACATCCAATTATCAGATCCGACGATTTGCATTTCTGCAGTCGACTACAGAATCCTTATCCTCGTCAATGTACAGTAAAGAACGTACAGCTACTGATATCAAGTAGAAAAGCAGTATGGACATCGCAGGATATTAGTCACTTCCACCCATAGAGTAGTACAATCCGCCGCATCAGAAAAGAGAGCACTCCGAGGAGTATGAAATTTATAAAGGTGTTGATGTCTAAATAGATCCACCGATGGTCAGCGTCATAAGTGCTCCTAAATTCAACTAATTCAAAGGGAAGACTCTGTATTTAGCAAATATGAACATGATATTCCTCTTTTCATGATTTAGCCACAGGCAGACATGTCTAACATTTATAAAAAAAATTGCCTAGAAAATTAGAACACAGTGCACAAGAGTGCGAGCACACACACAAGATTACCATAAATCGTGATAGGACCAATTTCTTTCCCACCCATCCTAAATTGAAGTGAACTTCATTCCATATCCGCAAGACACCATGAAAACTTAGCTACTTGATCAGAAAGTGAAATCAAAATGATCAAGACTCGACAACTCACTCTAGTTACTCAATTCAACCTATACCTTGTATGCTCATGTGAGATTAATTTGAGCAACAAAATGTTCCAGCCAGACAAACAGCGTTACCGCAAGTTCCTCCCCTATTTACTTTTGGAATGTTATGATTAGCACTTAGGAGTTGTGTTACATATGGGACTTTTCTTAATGTACTAGCTAGCCACATGAGAAACATTAATTCCTAATGAGTTTAACTAACTCAATTATGCTTTTATATGCTACTCCTGTAGATTGTAATTCAGTTCACTATATATTCTGATATAATATCTATTTTTGTTCTTCTTTTAGCTAAAGATCTTATACATCTTTTTGCACATTTTCTTTACTTCCGGAATGCTTGGCCTCGCCAATAATGTTCAATCCTCTTGTCGGAATGCTTGGCCTCGCCAAGAATATTGAATCCTCTTGATAGTCAGTCAACAGGCTGTATACTATATGGTAACGATAATTTCACACTGACAATTGTGTCATGAAACTTGTATACTCCAAACAATATACGTTGAAGCAAAAGTTATAAAAGGAATATATAATTACTAAACCTTTGGTTGGAATTAAACGAAATTGTTGCGTTTTTTATCATACAGAGAGGCATTTTCGATGCAAGGGTTGGATTTGGTCCATAAAAAAGGTGCCTTGCCCATATCCTATATATAGCCAGGTGAGTCAAGTGAAACATTGCAAGACCTGAATTATACAACACAGAGAAATCCCACTTGCCCCTTTCCGAAAATAATCACAAAAATCCAATTTTTATCTGAAAAAGCACCAAAATCCCTAATTACTAGCTAAACCCATTTGAATTGCTGAAACTACCAAACATCTACCCAAAACCCATTTGCCTAGAACCTCCAGAAAGCCCCAAAACTTTACATTAAACCCAAAAAACACCACTTACCCATTTGCTCGAAACATCAGGAAAATCCAATTAATTAAACATATATATAATCAAAGTGAAGTGAAGCATAAAACACAGTAGAGAGAGAAAGAGAGATGGAATGTGGACATACCACTGAGCTTAATTTCCTGTCTGGCATCAAACTGGGAGATGATTGCATGGAAATGTGGGATCCAGAAGATCCCAGAGAGTAAAATTGAGAAGCTGAGGATCAAGACGACGACGCATCTGAAGCTCAGCTCTCTGCCGATTGTGCTGAAAACCACCGAACATCGCAGACAGATGAGTCCCGAAGAATTCTGAGCCTCCTGAGTCTGCCGCTGCTGTTGCTGTTGCTGTTGCTGTTGCTGCTCCTGCAGATTTGCTTCACTCTTCCCCATTTGAAGAGCATCTGGGATTTCCCCTCAATCCCTCTCTCTAAAGAGTACAGAAATGGCAGGAGGAGAGATTAAGAAGAAGATGAAGAAGATGAAGAAGATGTGAGGGACTAGTGTTCATAGTGGGTATAGTTGCCCTGTTTAAACCATTTACAAGGACAATCTACTCTCTCTCTCTCTCTCCTCCCTTCTCTCTCTCTCTGTAATCCACACACAGTCACTCACTAGTCACATACATATACGACTTCGTACTCACGGAGTCTTTACTGTACAAACATCCTAATCCAAATCGTTCATCTTCTTTATTAATTGAATGTCATTTTCAAAATAGTATATTAATTTCGAGAATGTTTAGTCATCTATATGTATCGAGCATAATATTTACAGTAATAATTAATATTTTTATTATTAACCATTAGCTGATTACTAAACCGTAACCAAATTAAATGAAATTCTCCAGATAGGATCTATAGATGATGCTATAGAGAATACTAGTTCATCGTTTGACGTTTGTATAGTGAAACGATGTTATGTCATCCTGCAATGACTTCTTACATGTAAGATGTCAAACAGTAATTTTGTTCAGTTTAGTTTTCTAGAGACATGAGCTTGTTTGGAAGGTCTTTGGAACTGTTTATGTAAGAAGCGCTTCATCTCATGAGCTTGTTTAAAAGTGCTTTTAAAATAACTGAAAATGATTTTAGTGAAAGTAGTTTTAGATTCCAAAAGCACTTAAAGTGCTTCCTATAAAAAGCACCAACATTTCAAGTGTTTTTTCAAGCCTCACTTTGCATTTTTACTAAAAAATGATTCCTAAAGCACTCTCATAAAAAAGCTTTCAATCATTTTAAAAGCATTTTCAAACCAGTCGTCTAAGAAAACACTTTCTTCACCCCATCGCCTATTACCTCTTCACTGTTGGCAATTGGCCTCTTGCCAAGTCCCGTAGTGGCCTTGGTGCCAAATTAGGAGCTGCTACTAACAACATCAAGAAAACAAGAGATTAATTGGCTCCTTACTATTTTCCCTTGGGATTAAAAACAAAAGACACCAAAAATTAGGGGGCACCTCCTCAGTGATTCACTGTGTTTCTTTCTCTCTTTTTAAAGACACAAGTATATGGTATACAATTTTTTTTTTCTCTGTAACAATTTTTTCTTTGCCCGCGTCGCGGATGCTCGAAAAAGAGCCTGCATATTTTACAGTTGATTTGATAAAAGGTAGGGTTCTTTTCGTGAAACTCCTGCAAGGTTATGCTTCAACTGGTCACACTATCTCAAGGAGGCTTCCCTTCGGAAAGAACATCCCGTCATCGCGACCTCACAAATGCACAAGGGAGATGAGAGGCCTGCCACCGTTTGGCTTTGACCTGCAATCTTCTCCTAATTCACTTGTATATGTGTTGCATAAGGAACCTGCCACCTTTTCACTTTGACACTCCACCATTCACGCCAAAAACAAAACTATACCGTTGTGATGTGTACGCCTTGCATATTTTCTTGAAGAGAAAGGAACGATCACCGTGACCAACAAAAGAGAAGAAAGATGAAGACTCCTGAAAGTTCCAATAACCGGATCTCCTTGTTCCAAGGTCCTACTGCTAAAGCTGCAGCAAAAAACACTCATCATGTCGTTAACTCGGATATCAGAAGTAAATATCAAACAATTGACATGTAAAGCAAGGCCAATTAGCTAATTTGTCTATGTGGACAAATGCTTAATAGTTCTCCTACGTGAACAGCAGTAAAGAGAGTTTCCATGCCCTTCAAAATCTGCCTTCATATACATTAGGCTTTTGGTGGATCAATTCAGTCTCAAAATTGATCAAGATGCATAACCATACAAATGATCGACCAATTCAATCTCAAAATTGATTCTCAAGTCTCCAATAAGGTTGCACCAAAGTTCAGTTTGTACTGGATTCAATCCAATAAGATATCCAAAATCTGCTAAGTTCTCTTTTGTATACAAAATCCAAATAATTACAAATGTATATACTTGTACAAATCGACTGTGTAATTCGTATATTTGAACCAGATTCAGATTCGATTTTGCTAAACCTGAATAATCCCCACTTCAAAAATTATGCCACAATACTCTTTTAGTCTACAAGTTTAACTTCTCATAACACGCATTAGTAAAGGAGGGAAACTCTACTCACTCAAAACCATGGTATCAGAAGTTGCATAACTGACTAACACCTCATTTACAGGAAGACCTATTTCTATTAGGAAAAACCTATGTTGCTAAATGACAAAATTATTGAAAAGAGGCACTTATTTTCTAATTAAAGCAGCACAGAATCATATCTTCTCATCGGCCTTAACTCTGAACCAGAATTGTATACCAATATAACACTTCAAAGACCATACACAAGAAACCACATAATGCAATAGATCAAAATCCATATATCCTACATAACAAGCAGGAGAGAAGAAAAAAACTTATTTGTAACTTACACGACAGGGATGGGCCAGGTGATGAAGACGTCAAGTCTTGTGCACTTTCCTTGTCTTCTGGACTGGGAGCATAAGACACTTCGGGAGCAGGTGGAACATGTGGGGACAATTGAGATGAAGGTGGTGAGGAGGATGGTGGAAATCTAGGAGGATATGTAGGAGGAACAGTAGGGTAAGAACGAGAAGTTGGCGAGGACGATGGAGGAATTCTAGAACCTTCAAGCGGACATGGACGAGAATGTGCAGGTACCTTGGATGGTGCCGGTGAGAGATGATCAATGTCAGGTGAGGGTGCTGGAGCGTAAACTGGAGAAGCAAAATAGGGAGAAATTGATGGCTCTGGAGATGGAGCTGGAGAAGCAGTTGGAGGGGTTGCGGAGAGTGTATCTTTCAGACAAGAAGATAAACTGATACTTTTAACTTTACCAAAGACTGAGTTATCCAGGCCAAGATTCTTTGCAGGAGAGCCTGTGATTGTTTGAGCCAACTGCCTTAATCTCTGGGGCACAAAGCCTCCAAACTCAGACATTAGAGAAGCTTGAACTACAACTGGGGCTGCTGTTGTTGAACCCATTGTGTTTGTTATTTGCAAAAATACATTCTGCATGAACAGGAAAAATGCAGAGTTATGTATCACTGAAATAAGACACAAGTATGAGAGCATCAACCAGTACTAGTATATATTCAAATGTATATTCATTATCCTTTCTAAACTTCTGGAAGAAAAATCAGCACTCTATGCGGCTACCCTTTTGTTGTCTTTGTTACCTCTATTGTTAAATATATGCCTTCCATTGCATAACAAAGACAATTCTTGCACGTATTTCATATATAGTAGGAAACTTGGATCTATAATAAAGTTTGAATTGTTAATGATGGTCCTAGCATGTTAGAATATAAAACAAATGTTGTAACTCGTTGTAACAACTTAAGTTTAGGAAATAGTGGTGAACCAACAACCTTAATGCATCAGAACCCCAAAATTTTATGCCTAAAGAGAAGTGTGCAAAAAAGTTACTAGAGTAGGTGTTATACCTCATAAGGCCTTAGGTGCAATCCAAACTTCAACTGCTGCTTTAACTCGCCAAAATTTTCCACTATATCATCTATACAGTTATTGAGAGTAAAATTAAATAAAATCAGGGGTAACTGCCAGATTGAAGCAGGTTGACCAGGAATCACAGTAACTCCCCCCGGATACTTCAGAATCTCCAATGTAGATGGCTGCCCGAAAATTGATGTTGTCAGTGTAAGATTGGATTGCTTAAGGAAAAGCTCAACTAAAGATGACCTCAGCACACTTAAGGACACAGGAGCTATTGGAACATTTATTGGATCGGAAAGAAAACCAAACACCACTTCAGTCCAATTATATGCATGAAATTGGTGCATAGACAAGATAGCCACCTGTTGACAAGAAGCAGACTTCACTTTGACTTCACTTTGTATAAAAGCAATATGATATGGTCTATAATGGCAAAAGATTGAAACTGTACCTTTGTACCTGGGACACCTATTTCCCCATTGATATCATATTCTAATCTTCCAATGTGTGGAACAAGGTCCGTAACTGGCTTTTCCAATCTGAAGTATGCCTGAACTGTGGCTGAAAAAAGATAAAGAGACACATAAGGGAAATTTTGCTATTATGAATGGTTCACCAATTCTGCCTTCTCCGTTAATATATATGATGATTACTGTCTCAACACAGATAATTGAATCTTATCTATGAGGCATAACCTTGTCTTGATCCTAAGTATTGTGTTTTAGATATGATTGGACATGTTTTATTTTTGGGGATTGCAAGATGTCTAAAATGTTTATGGCATGCTAATATTATGAGCTTGAATTATAAATAAATAATAAATATATATATGTATGGGTTACGATCCAGGGACACACGCTTTTGACACACATTTTTTGTGGGGCCCACTCGGTAACGTATTTCAACAATCCGAACCGTCTATCTTTTAAGACTTCCCTCAAAAACCATGTCTACCAAAAATACCCAAATCTGAAATCATATGACCATTGGATTAAATTTAGTGGGCCCTACAAAATGGGTGTCAAAATGTGTGTTAAAAGCGTGTCCCCCGGATATATAATACATAATATTAAATAAAGTGATGAAAAATACAACATTCACTACACTGAACAAGCAGTGCACCGAACGTAGAACAGTAAACTCTATCAGCCAGCTATTTGATCAAACATAAGCAAAACACATGATAGAAAAACACGAAAAGCTCAAGACCAGCCACCAGTCTCCCATTCTTATAAAGTTTATGGTATCACTTTATACTCAAGTCAAAATTACCTTTAATTTTATAACAACCATACAGAAAAACTCCAAAGGCCAACAAAGCAACAAGACAAAGCAAAAGGAACCAAAAATAGGGTCTGACCACTCAAAGAATTACCATGATATTTTTATATAAAGATGAAGTCTGCCCCTTCAAAAGTATATGACACCAATCTATACAAACTTTTTTTTTAAATTTTAACTTTGCCTTGCATTGATGATGCTCGAAATACATGGTTCCTTTTTTAATATTCTCCAAGAATACTCACTGTTCAAAGTTCACAAAGTTGATTAGGTTGCAGTGTTGCACGACATGTTTCACACAAGTTACATTACAGCTAAAACTTTGGTTTATTGTATTCTTGAAGAGGAAAAACATTCGGGTAGCCAAAACTTTGGTTTTTTGTATTCTTAAAAGGCAGGAGTTACGGGCACTTCCAATTCTGACTCAATCTTATTCCAACCATATTACAATCAACTCCAACTAAAAAGAGAGCATTTCTGGAAATATGAAAATGTATTTAGGTCTTAATGTCTAACTAGATGCGTTGAATCTAAGCATCATAAACACTCCTAAATTCAAGTAAATCAAAGTGAAAGCTCTGTATTTAGAAAATCTCAACATGGTATTCGTCTTTCCATGATTACCAGAAATCATGAAAGAACCAATCCCTTTCCCATCCACATCCTAACTTTAAGGGGATTTACCGTCTCCCCAGAACATCAAAAACTCTTAAACCGAAGACTTGAATTATACAGTACAGTCAAACACCAGCTGCCCCATCCTTAAAATAATCAAGAACCCCCATTTATGTAAAAAGCGCCCAAAAAACCCCTAATTATTTGGTGAACCACCACAACACCCGTATCGCACATTAACACGACTACCAAACATCTACGCAACAAGGTAAACTACCAGAAACCCATTTACTCAAAACATCCAGCAACCCCCAATTATACAGGAAAGATACACACTATCCATTTGCTCAAAAAATCAGAAAATTCCACATACCCATTTGCTCAAACCATCAGAAAGATCAAATTATGAGGCAAAATAATTCAAAAAAGCAGAATAATCAAAGTGAACCAACTATATTTACAGTAGAGAGAGAGAGAGAGAGAGGGAATAGAGGACATACCGCTGAGCTTAATTGCCCGTGTAGCATCAAACCCAGAGTTGGTAGCATGGTGAGGAAGGATCCAGAAGATCCCAGAGAGAAAAACTGACAAACTGAGAATTAAAACGAAGACGCATCTAAAGCTCAAGCCTTTGGCGATTCGGTTGAAAACCGTCGAACACCCAGGACAGATGAGTCCCGAAGCATTCTGACCCCCGTCACTCTGCTGCTGCTGGTGTAGATTTGCTTCACCCTTCCCCATTCGAAGAGCATCTGGGATTTTCCCTCTCTTTCTTTCTTCAGTCTAAAGAGCAGAACACAATCGACCCAGAAGAAGAAGAAGGTGGAAGATGTGAGGGACAAGTGTTCATGGTGGGTATCGCCTTGTTTCAACCCTCTTTCCTACTCGTTTCTTTTAGTTTTTTACTCTCTCTCTCTCTCTCTCTCTCCTCTCCTCTCTCTCTTCTCTCTCACTCTCAAGTTTAAATTAAACCACACACTCTCACTCATAAGTCACACTCACACACACGAGTATTCTTATTGCTTCTTATATTACGACAAACAATATTATATTATGTGTTTGTGTTTACGCTAACAGCTAATACTACGGTTTAATATTATTCACGTTTTGTCACTTAATATTACGATTTAGTAGTATTTCTCTTTACTTGTAAGTAAGAGATCTTAGATTCAATTCTCGCCAAAGACGAATTTGAACCACATTATTATCAGCTCATTATGAGACTTAGCATACTCTCCCACACCTTTAGTGTAAATAATATCATTTGTTAAAAAAAATATATATTATTCACGTTCTTTTATAAGTTAAAAATTTTGGGTTCGATTTATTTTCGTCGATGACAAGTTCGAACTAAATATTATGACGGACTCATTATGTGATTTAGTTCAAATTCTTCATCCCGTTAATGTAAAAACAGTGTTCTATTTAAAAAGATAAACATGACACTAGATTCGGAAGAGAATTTAAACTTAAAACTCTAATTATTAAAGAATAAAGTTATGATCACCAACACAATTCACCGCTGCTTTTCGTAAATTATACTATTTTTAGTAATTAGGCTACCGAACGTTGAGAAGAAGCAAAGGTGAAAGAGAAAGTGGGAGAGCATAAAGATTAGAGAGATGAAGAAGCAATTGATGGATAATATTTTATAAAAGTTGAAAGAAGAGAAAAATGCTCCATCCACCATGAATTGAATTTGAAATGTTCCATGGACCATATTGATAGTGGCTTTCAACAGTAACGCCAATTTATTACTACTATTATTATTATTTTAACTTTTGGGCTACTCATATGCCACGTATTATTACCATTTAATTAATTTTTATTTTTGTTTATTTTTTAAAGGAATCAACTGGCTGCGAAGCCACGTCAGTTCACTTTTATGAGGATAAGGAAAACCCATAGAAGCATTTTAATATCTTCCTGGTCATCATCGTGTAATTCATCAGTCTCAGATATCGAACCCGAAACGAACCGTGTGGAATATGAACATAAAATTCGCCTTAACCATTGTATCACTATGTAGTAGTTAACTTGTTTTGCTTCTTTGAGTTTCACTCAATTAAGTGATGAGGACGAAAGGAAGTTCACCCACTCACGTCGACTAGTGATTGATGCACGATGTGTTTGATGAAGGGAGCTCATCATAAGCATATAAAAAGTGTGAAAAAACTATACAACTATTGGATGGTGATGTCCAATGTGATTGGACAACGGCTTCTTACTTTTCTACAATCTTACTACCCAAGCCTTCTCCACATCCATTTTCTCTTTACTTGTGTTTTCAATTACCTTGTTAGATTTATTGCCATTAGCATTACAATGTATGATGTATATTGACTCGCATCGGTGGCGATTCGATTCACATGAATGAAGATTCGATTAATATGACAACTTTGAAATTTAATTATTACTGGTAGCTCATAGTGCAGTTCTTTAGTCCAAATCCCGCCTAGTATAGAATATTGTTGTGTCGGAAAAAATCAAAAAGCTTCTTAGGATTTTTTTTTTTTTTTACTTTATGTTTTGAGAATTTTGTCAAACAAATTGAAATTATTATAAAACTAAAGACTACTGAAGCTACAATGACAACATAAACGCTCCCAAAAACTTTAGAGTGGTGTTATCCACACACCCATTTTATTCTCATGCATCCTCTCAATTTTCGATCATCGGATCCAATATCCTATAGAAGATAAATGGACAAAAATTAACGTGTGGGAAGTAAAAAAAAAGATGTGTGGAGAGCAGTACTCTTACCTAAATACTATTTATGTATTAATTATGGACATTAAATTCTTTTTTAATAAAGAAGAAGAATACGATATTTCCACTTGATCGGTACGTTAGAGCATTTCCAAATGAGATAACAAATTTTAAACATCAAAATGATAGTTGATAGCTTATGTGGCAATTTGACATTTTGTACAATATTTTGCTTCACTCGATATGTTAAATAATAATGTCATTTAATAAACTTTTTATCTTTTTATGGAGTCCAATGATTAAAGCAACCAATCAAATATTTCAAAAACATAACAACATTTATTATATATTATATTAATCTATTAAAATATCATTTAATAAATTTGACATCTACTGTCAAATTTGATAGCAAAAGGCTTTGCCTTCAAATGACTCAGCACTACCTAAGAAATTGAAGGCTCGGTTGGAAAGAGTTGGCTGCCATTTTTACTGTTGTATGCCTACGTGGCAATTTTAACATCTCCTTTGAAGATGCTCTTGGAAAGGTCCTGCTGTCTTTTGTTGACACTCCATCCTCTTTGTAGTTTTATTATTGTGGTCACTAGATGTACAACAAGAAGTATAAGTCATCCAAACTTTCAGAGATCTTGTGAAATAGGAATTTCTTTCGTTGGGAACATTTAATCTAAGATCCTCATTTTTTGAACCAATTTAGCGCACAACTGCAAATGGTGGCGATGTTTGTTAGAATCACCCACAAACACCAACTACAGGGTGAATGGGGTTGATCACGAGTATGATCAAATCCGTGTTGGACAGCTTACTTGGAAGAAAATCAAATCACAGGTACAGTTCTAGAAAGAATGATGTAGTGTGTACTACATCGGAGTACATCCTTGACGAATAACTTATGACAAGGCATAGAGAAGAGATGAATCATCATCATATGTCTACGCGCAGACGACGGCATGCATAGAATAGTCACTGATTATGGTAGAGAATGGTTGATGATCGTACAAGATTCTAGTCGAAAATAAAAGGCTAGGGTTTATATAGAGATCTTGAGAAACCTTGCATGGAAAGTAATCCTTATTCAATCGAAAGAGAATCTAGGAGAATATCTTTGCACCTGAAGTCTCGCGTTCAAATCCCCCGCCACTTCGTTTAGTGTACTATCTTTTGTAAAAAAAAATATTACGGAACATGTTCACTAATTTAAGAAATGAAAGCAAGAAGGGATAAAAACCACATAAGCATAAAATTCATGGTTTTAACAGAAAATACACAGCTTTATCCCGACAAGGACAACTACAAAAAATGCAAGAAAAGATTTGGAAATTAGAAAAGTTGGATGGTAGAAAACGGGACGAAGGGCGGATATAGTCGAGGTACGTAGTGATAGCCAAAACAAAATATAACTTGCATAACAACATTGTCAAAACTCTAGTAGCGCTTTTAACTCAGATAACAGATCTTATAGAGGAGAATTTAACAGACGTCCTACCAGGGGGGAAAACAAACTAGAGCACAAATCCCATCAAATGCTTAGTACTCGTCGTCATCATCACTGTCGTCATCGTCACCAGCATCATTGAAGGCCTTCAACCTGTCAACCAACTTCTTCTTCCTCTCATCAAAGGTAAGCTTCTTCAAGTTGTACCTGTTACGTAAATGAAAATTAGAATCATCTGATAGCAACTTCCCACTGATTACTTGCAAACAATGAAACGAGGACTTGATGTAAAACATCAACAACTGGGTACAATCAATCAGACTTTACCTCTTGTGCTCCTGAGGAGCCGGCTTTTCAGTCTTCTTAATTGTAGGATCAGCACGGATGGCAGCATGAACTTTCTTGTACACCTCCTCGATGTCATCCGCTTCAATGCCTTTCTTAATATATTCACTGAAGTGACTCTGGTATTTCTCTGGCTCATCCTCCGCCAGAGTCTAAAATTAAAAAAAAAATTAAAAGTTTAAGAAAACAGTATTAATTATTCTACCTGACAAGAATTCTGAACTCTTCTTTGGTTCAACGTCCATAAAAATTCAGAAACAAATAATTAGGATTTTGACCAGCCGACATAAATCTTCTAGAACAGAGTTAATGCCAATGCATGACATGAATACTCAAGTCTCAAACTTACCCTCATGTATGCAGCAACATGGCCACCATAAATGTACTTGCGATGAATCTCAGCGTCAAGTTGCTTACCATCCTTGGAGAAACCGGCAAACCTCTTTTCACTGTGAGGGATATCCAAACCCCCATCCAAAGCACCCTGCAATCAATTAAAAATTCTTCAACTCAGTTAGGCACACTCCAAGTGGATTAAAAATTGAATTACTTTCAAGAAAAGACCATGTTATGTATAGGATGGAAGCAATATGAAAAATAAGGTACCACCAAGGATCAATATAAAATTCATCAACAGGCATCCAAAGAAATGTTTAAATCGAGGTTCGTAGGATAAAAGAAAAAAGAGTGCTATTGATAATAATGACTGAAAAATAACAAAACTGTTAGTCCGAAAATGTCGTCCATATAGGAACGTTTACCTTAAAGTGAAAGTACACAACAAAGTAATTTACACATAAGCATCATCAAAAGTTAAAAACAAATACTTGGAACACATCAAATATAAATAGCACCATAATGTGGTACCCACCTTCAAGGCACCGAATACACGGTTTCCTGTGGTGGTCCTGATCAGGCCAACATCAAGAAGAGCACGGAATGGCCTTCTGCTCTCAGCTGGCTCTACAGAATAGTCTTCACCAGTAGCCTAAAATACCAGATAAATTTTCACAAAAAATTAGATATGAAGGGAATCAAATTGAATAAACAAAAAAAAAAAAATAATACACTACCTCAACATTTCCCTCGTACTCATCATCCATTTCAAGCTTCTTCAACACACGACGAGCCAAGAGTAGGCCAGTGCAGTAGGCTGATCATAAATATACAGTTACTGGTACTACCCAACAAGTTGAACTCATGCATCAAGACAGACAGACTAGTGAAGCAAAATAACCAGAGGGTGGAAACAACACCTGCGGCATAGTTTGTGAGACCAACTTCAAGCCCATAGCGTGGGAGCTCATGGGAGTAGGCTGCAGCAAGAACCAAATCACCAGCAATACTGGCAGATATAATCTGAGCAACAATATCCTTGTTGGTCTAACGATTATGTTAAGGTGCACATCACAGATTGCACAGGTGAAACAGTCATTTCAAATTCTAACAACGTACCCATAGAATACAATGCCGAAACATTAAAAAACCCTAAAAACTATTCTTAACAAAAGATGAAACATAAATGAAAGCCCGAACGGGAATAGCCCAAATGTTGGTAGCCAAAAGGATACAAATCTCACAACAAACCGATACTTGGGTGTGTTGTACTTGTTCTTGTCTTGGTTAATGAGCCTAATCCGGGCACGGTAGTCGGTCTTTCCCTCTGCCGAAAACATTCGACATTAAAATTATCATCATATGCAGAACACTAACAAACAATTAACAAAGGCCCTCAACTTGAAAGACGAAATGGATACCTCGCCTTCTCCTGTACTTGACTTGAAATCTCTTGAAGTAAGCCCTTGATTTCTGAGCTTTGGCGAAAACCTACAACGAATAAATCAACAAATTGTTTAACAAAATCCTTCCCAGAAATCACATACAAAGAACAATGGTTCATGCAGCAGAAACACAAATCCATCCCACTAAAAATGTAAGTGTTTCAGAAAATAATCATGGAAATCATAAAAGTTCAAGTGTTATATCAATTAATTGGGAAATTTAACATAAATTGAAAAGTAGAGGTAATCAATCAATTTTCCGAGCAACCAAACAGAAAATAATCATGCTATTTCTCTCGCAAACGCAGAGAGAGAATTTCCATGGAAGTAGCAGAGACCACGTGAGGGGGCTCACCATTGCGGAAGATCAGCAGCCGAGAGTAACGAGACCAAGTGGGAGAGAACCGGCTAGGGTTTCTGGGGTTCAGAAGGTAGCTCTTATATAGTGAACCTGCCAAATGGATTTGAGGATCGACGGCTGGCTGTAAGTGATGTGTGGTTTAATAGGGTTTTGTGGTGAGATGGACGGCTGGGATTCGATGTCTCGCTCATGGTCATTTGGTCTTTACCGAAAATTGTGTAGGGGCTTCTCATTCTTTCCATATTTAGTTTTTGGCCCAATTTCCCTTCTTTATTCTTTCCACATTGAGTTTGTGGGCTTTGGGCTGAGAATATCATTAAATTTTCAAAAGGAAATGAAATGACCTCCTTTTTATAGTGCATATTTAAGTTATACATCTGAATAAAAATCGTTAAATTCTGTTATGTTAAATGATTTAATGATTTTTTTTCCTATGTGTAACTTAAATGATCTAACAATTTTTTCCAGATGCGTAACTTAAATGTGAGCTTCGATGTGCACTAGAGAAAGCGTCAATGTATGGGTGGGCATTTTAGTGTGTTTACCAACCAACCAAACCAACTCACCTGGTATAGGTTGGGTTGGGTTCTAAACTTTAAAAAAAAAAAAATTTTGGTCAAAACTCGTTCAATGGATGGGTTAGGTTGGGCTGGGTTGAAGTGTTATTAATCTGATTGAAATCGACCTACTTGAGTAACAGTAATTCTTAAATGCACTTGTTTACTAATGTTTGATTTGAATAGTACAAATTTATGTACTAGGAATAGTAACATGTAGTGATATAACAACATCAAATTCACATTTAAGTCCAAATTGTCGTAAGTATTGATTATTTGTCTCTCATACTCACATTAGTAAAAAGAAAAAAAACCAATCAAGCCTAACTCACGGAAACCATCTAATCCAACCCACCTAAGAATGGTTTGGGTGGGTTGGGTTACCAATTCTCTTGGGTGTCAATGGATTTGAACAATTCCAATCCAAGCCTATTGGGTTGGCCAACAGACTAAAGTCTTACTCGACCAACCCACCAGATGTCCACTCTTACCTGATGTCCACCTTTACCCAATGACCAGATATAAAGATAAGTATTATTTAGTGAGAGTTTTCAAGTGGTTAAGAGAAATTAAGTATTGAAAGGAAATAAAGAGTAAGTTTGAGCATTGATCTCTGAATTATAAACGAATCGTAACTTTATTCGAATTTAAACAAATATGGAGCATTGGTCCTTGATGCCAATTCCGTGAATTTTTTGTGTACTTCAAAGGGCCTTTAGCTTAGTTTCCCAATTCAATCTCTAAGAAGAGCTTAGGCGCTTAATTTTCATGTCAAATTCATATCAATTGATTTGAATCAATCTGACTATCCATTTTTTCATATTTTGACTTTTATGAAGTTTATTTCTTTGCTACAGTTGATAAAAATACATATGTAGAAAGCTTACCTTTTGTCTCTAATATTTATTAACGAATTTGTTTAGACCGCTCTTCGAAACGTGAAGCAAAAGCAAACTATTATAGTTCGGAGCCCAGTTCCAACTATTTCTTTGTAAGTGGGTGAGGTACTTCATTTAGGGGGTCGAGCAAGTGCGAGAAAATTTCTCCGCTTCAGTTTATTAGAAGTAGGGAGGTCAAACCAAGGACTTATAGAAGTTGGGGCTAGGGCTCGTCCCCGTCCCCCATCAATATTGAATCAAACAATAGGGGGTCATAGCAGTGACCTCTTTTTTATTGATTCAATACAATAGCGAAAAGATCATACAATTTATGCTGAGATAGAATTTCAAATAGTTAGTTTCACCAATAGAATATAAACACTTACTTCACATTTACAATTACACAAAAATGCACACACACACACATACATACATATATATATATATATATGTAAATAGAAATTTCAAAGAAGACATCCAACAAAAAAATTAACAACCCATTTCACTTCAAAGCATTGTTGTGGATGCAAATCTCCTAAGGTTGGATTGACAAAATCACACTTACAAAATAAGAAACACCGTTAGCCTAATTGACAAACACTTTAGAAAATAGGGTGGGTGCCTGCCGAAGGGCTTCCGATGCCTAAATCAGAAATAATAGGAGAAAAACTATAACATAGAGAATTCTGAGTAGTAAGTGGCGATTTTATTGATCTACTTAAGTGACTCCTCGCATGCAGCTAGGTAGGGAGGTTGCAAGTCATGTTAGGCAGACCACTATGTGTAGCTAGTGTGGTGTAAACAAGTCTTCGCATGCAGCTACTCAAAATCGCTAGTGGGAGGCCTCTAGTAAATAGAGGTGCTAGTGTGCGGAACACCTAAGGAAGACTCCAAAAAGTTGACCCATACCTCATTGAGCCAAGAAAGGCACAATGGCAAGACCTATAGGGCAAGGAAAGGCCTAGCCTTTTAAGGTTTGGTGGGTCTGTTCATGACATCAAGAGTTAATTCATCATATTGAGCTAAAAGTTCATGTGGCGTCCTCTTATTCAAAGTGGTTAACTTATGTCTCCACAATTGCAAATGGAACAACATTAAATATTATATAGGGAGTTTTAACGAAAATGGCCTGACACTATTCATCTCAATCAAAATGACATTTTGTATATGAAAAGTTCATAATTGATCAATCTCTTTTCTTTATCTACTCTTATGTCATTATTTCATTATTGTAGCGGGGTCCACAATGATGTTGACATTTTTGTCTGATCAAAATACATTATGTTGCATGATGTTATTCAACTTATGCTAATTTGTTGTCAGCTATTCATGCTTCCATCATGTTATCGATGTTATGCAACTCTTCTTCTGTCAAATTGTTCCAGTACTTTTCATCGCCTTCTACTAGGTCTGCATCTCTTTCTCTATCTTTTTTCACCTTGTAATACATATTTTACGTTTCTCCTTTGTAATTTTGAGGCTTCCAATATGGCTGATGACGGGCTTTTGACTTACTGTAAATATGCATTTCTTTTTCTTCTGCTACTAATATCATATCAAACCTAAAATCTTCAAACTTATCTAAGGTAAACATTTAGATCCCTCGAAATTTTAGAATATTTTTGTATGAATGAGTCCACCTATGTGAGGTGATAGATGATAGTCTAAATGACTCTTCATTAATCATGCCCTAACTTTCTCCTTATACATATGTACATACCAATCTGGATGACTACTAATAAAACTTATGCAAATTTATTTCCACTTTTCTATATAATCTTCTGCTACTTTTATAAGTTTTTTAGGAAAAAATTATGGTTGGGAAATATGGTTAATGAATTTTTTATCAAGATAGCCAAACTCTAATAGTAAAGCATAGGTAACTTCTACCACATTATGCTTTTTCTGATACTCATAACTAAAATGTCATGATCTAAAATCTCTCATGTTAATCATAACCACAACTATGCTAACATCTGGTTTATAAATATAATTCTCTGTACTATCACAAAGACATGGTAGATACATCTTTGTAATAATATCCATATTTGGTTTTGGATCAAAAATTGACTGATACAAAACACATTGTAATTGTAACTCTTTCATGGACTGTGATGCTCTGCTCATGATCTCATTTTGCATATATGGTGGCATTATTCTTAATTTTGCTTTTGATATTTCTTCTAATAGGATGTCATCTATTATTAAGTTTAAAGGTAAATTCCTAAGAAAACTTTCATATCTTTCTTGTTTTTCTTTGTCACTCAAATGTTAATGCTGCTCATTATTTTGATGCTACTCCATTTCAATGTCTTCTTCTAAGAACTCAATTTTAATCTCTCCTATGGGCTCATTAGCCTCTTATTCTATGAGTTCAATAAACTATTTTTCTTTATTCTTTTGCTGCATTTTAAGATATTGAAGTTCTTGATTCATTTTGGTAAACTTACCAAGTAATGATTCATGGTCTCTAGAAATTGCTTGAAGTTTGTGCTTAAGATAATGAATATGTTGCTGGCTTTGATGGAAATTAAAATTAAAACTATCAAACTCTTGTTCTAAAGCTCTAATTAAATTTTGATGACCTAACCTCATGATTGGTTGTTTGATTTGGATATTCCAAAAATTATCTAAGAGAACATGTTGCCTATCAGAAAGTCCTGGTACTCTTAACCTATACTATATCTCAGGGTTGAATTTCTGATTCCTTCAATAATATTGCCATTAAAGTTGAAAGTAGGTATTGGTGGTGATGATTGTCTGCTTATACTATTTTGAAATTCATTGAATGGTGGAGGTCCATGGTACAACATTATGCTGTTGAAGTGTGCTCTTCTGCCTTATGGTCTTGTGCTATTTGATGATGATGGTCCACGATATTCCATTCTTATTCAACAAATTAGATATCAGCTAATGTATTGTAATTACCTTTTCTATGTTCAAAATTTGGTTTAAAACTATTTCTTGTAATTGAATCAATAAAATTAACTCATCTTCGGACTGCCTGTTTATTAACATGTATTTTGTTATAATGAGAAACTATATTTTGACAATATGTTCTAATCGTAAATACTTCATTATGTAAAAATAAAGAGAATGCTTCAAGTGAGTTAATTATTCCTAAAATCTCTAAATCTGTTGATGGTAATCTTGACTGTACATCAATAAATTTTTCTGATGAATATCTACAAACTTGTTCGTCAAACTTTGGTGACTCCTTATGCTTTTTCTAGTATAGTATACATGTCCATCCTAATGATGAAGCATCTATTTCAACTATTTTGTAACTATCATCTAATGGTAATGTTAATGACTTAAGTTTAGTAATTTCTTCATTTATATTTTGAACTAATTTAATATCTTCACTATTAAAATACGTTTGTCCAGTTTTGCTAGTTTTACTGTGTAATACTGCTATTTTTCTTCCTAAATCAAGGATAAAATTTCTTGCTTAATTTAACAATCCTAAGAATGCTTGTAACTGTTTTTTGTCTTCTAACTTATCTGAAAATTCTAAAACATTTTTTAGCCATATGATATTGTAATTGTATTGTACCTGACTTGATATATATTTCTAAAAATTCTATATCTTGCTATTCTAATGCTATTTTGTTTTTGCTAATCACAATTTCATTATTGATAAATTTTTGTAAAACTATCTCTAAGTGCTTCCTATGTTCATTTCTATTTTTACTATGTACTAAAATATCATCTACATAAACACTACAAAATTTATCATATTTCTTGAAAATTTGGTCCATCTTTCTTTGAAAGATTGATGGAGCATTTTTAAGTCCAAACGGGCACAACAAGCCACTCAAAATGTCATTCTGGACAAGTAAAAGTTGTCAACTCAATTGATTCTTTTGCTAATCGTATTTGCCAAAATCCTGATTTACAATCAAATTTACTAAAATATTTACTCTCTTAAATTTTATTTATAAGCCCATCTTTATTTGGTAACTTATAACTATCTTCATATGTATTATCATTTAATCTCTTGTAATTATAAACTATTATAGCCTTATCTCTCTTAAGCTCTGAATGTTTTCTCACAATAAATGTTGCTGATCTATGTCTAGACTTATATGGTCTAATGACTTTTAAATTTAACAACTCTTTAATTTGTTTCTCAAACTCTTGCTTATCTAATAAACTACAAGGCATATCAAATGTCTTAATGGTTAAATTTGGGTTAATTATATATAATTTTGCTAGTATTTTATTTTTATTTCAATGTAATTGTGGGTCTTCTCCTATAATCTTAACTTGTTCTGCTAATTGCAATAATTATTTTAAACTATTTGGTTTATCTAATTGTAATATTTCTATACAGTTTCCTTCTTCTTCTAAAATCAGATATTCATATTCAAATATTTTTTCATCAAACTCTTTTATATTATTGTGCTCATCCTTTCCTTTTGAGTTTTCTAAATAATAACTATCTTGGCCACTAGACTGTTCTATACTTATGCTTTTGTATGCTTGTACAATATTACTTTGGTCAACTATTGTAATGCCTCTTTTGAAAAATGTTATGTTAGGATTCATAAATAAAAAACCTTGTAAAGTTTTCAAAACGTTTAAACCTAAAATGAATGGGTATGATCCTACTGGTGAAACAAATGTTAATGGTAAATTAAATTGTTGTTTTTTCTACTTTAATAGACTCATTATTAATACAATCTGTTAAACAAACTGGTCTCTCATCAAACTGTGTTATTCTTACTGGTTTTGCTAATCTTTGTCTATATTTTTTCTGGTACTAATTCTTCTTTTATGACACTCTTTGTACTCCATGTATATATCATAGTTGTTGTTTGTATATTATGTTCCTTTCCTAATTCTATTTCACAATTTATGATAATTAAAGAATTATTTTTTGACTTTTCTATACTATGAACAATATTTCATAATATTTCAGTATTTTCTTGTGATTCTGCTGAATTAACTTCTAATAACCTATTACTATAACACTTTTCACATAATATTGAATATGTATTATAATATTTATTTGCAACTAACTTGCTACACTTATGACATTTTTCTGGCCAACCTAAATTAATGTATTTATATTCTTCTTCATGTTGTTCTTCTCTGAATGAGCACATATACTCTTCTAAATCACTATTTGAACTACTTGAATCGTCTGAGTCTGAATCTATCATATTTATACTTTCTAAACTATAAATAACTTCATTATCACTTAAATCATCTAGACTGTATATTGACTGAATATCATCATCATCTTCTAACTTAAACAACTCCATCAAACGTATTTTTTCTTTCTGCTGTTTTCCTAATTTTGGATATTTAGGTCTAATATGTCAAACTTCTTCACATGAATAACATTTACAACTACTCTTATATTTTGGCGCTTTATATTTTCTAATCCAAGGCATGCCACTTCTTTTTCTAAATTGTTTTGAAATATATTTTCTCTTTCTATATGTTCTTGAATGTCTTATGTTGAAATTCTTATGTTATTTGTATGGTTTGTATGACTTATATTTCTTTTTGTATATTTTCTTATGCTTATTCTTCTTATAACAATCATACTGTTATGGTAAATCTATATTTTTACAACTCATATAAAATTGCTTCCTAATTTGTTTCTTAACTTTTATTTCACTACACTTTTGTCTAAGAATATCATATACATGTTGAATTCTAGGTCCTATTGCAACATCGTTTTTCTTTGAATGCTTTTGCCATTCATTCAAAATCTTTTCACCTATTGGTCCTTTTATTTTTTTTCATATAATTATCTAATAAATTAATATCAATAATTCTACATGTTCTTCCTAAATATTTAAAGAAATCTGTGATATACTCAGCTATATACTGTAAGTCACAAATTTGTAATTGTTCTAAATTTCTAATTGCTCTTATTTGTTCTTATTCGCTTCTGCCATCTAACTTATTATGATCTAAAAATTCTTGTTTAATCAAAGTAACAAAACCATCAATATTAAAATGTGTTTTGGCTGCCTAATGCTGTTCTGGATTTTGAACTTTCCAGATAATAAAAAACTAAACCGTTTAAAGTATGTTCAAAATAATCTAACATATTTTGTGAATTACTAAAATCTAACATTAATGTTGTATGTACGCAACATTTTTCCCATTTTTCAATTATTCTCTCCTAATCTTGTGGATCTGCGTTATTTAAGTTTAATATATTTCTTGCTATATTGATTTGTTCTAACTCTCTCAAATATGGAATCCTATTTTTTCTAGATGATTTTATCATACTTTCTTCTATGTAATCTACTATTGCTTTTTCATTATATTTTTCATTTGTTGGTCTCAAAAATTGTTGGTTAGTTTTACCTGTGTATCCTGGATTTGAATTTTCTACTCTTGATGTGCTATTTTCTTCTGCTATATTACATTATGTTTTCAATTCTAATAAATTATTATATTATTTTGATCCTAAAATATGTTATACTCCTATTTCTAAAATTAAAATTTTCATCTCTTCATCTAAAATTCTGTGTAGTCCTAAATCATATATCTTATATTTTTCTAAGTACTCTTCTTCATCTAAATGATCAATATCTTCTATAAGCTTATAATTTTTTCTCAACTAGATTAATATCTAAATTATCAAAAGCCATATGTATACTCTCATTTTTTATCTCACTCTCATCTTCTTCTATTTTTTCTAGTTGCTTGTAATTACTAAACCTAATTGTTGCTTGACTTGTACTAGTTTCATATATTTGTACTTTATTTGGTTGTCTATTTCTTGCTACTTGTAAATTAGGTAATGTGCACTGAGTTCTTTCTAAAAAGCTATTATCTACGAGTTTTGCTTATATCATATTTACACGTTTATTACCAAATGTTTGAGCTAAATTTTGAAACTCTAGATTAAACTTATATTTATCAGACACTTTACCAATATATATTAAGCTAATACACAAATTTTTTTATTCTCCTTTCATATTATAATTTTTTGTTCTTATGCTTACTTTAATATATTTACTAAATTCATTAATTGTCTTAACATAATTTTGAATACATCCTATGAATGCTAAGTCTGAACTTAAGTTTACTTCAGCTATTGCTATTGTTGCTTGTTGGTGATTATCCCATCTATCATCATAAATGTATACTAAAACTTTTGTGCCTACTTGTGCTCTGGTTAATCTTGCTATTCTAATTAATATTGCTCTTATATGAATCTAACTAAAATGTGATTTTCTTAAATGAGTAATTGTTTATTTACTAATTAAATTAAGTGTAACTTCTTTATCAATACAACTAATTTCATGTTGACTTATGCTATTTACAATTCTGCTTATATTTTCAAACAAACCTAATTGATACAAATTATATTTATTGTTCTATGTCCTCTTAAAACCTCTTCTAATAAATTCTTATGCTTCTTCTTTATTTAGATAAATATCTTCAGTTGTAACTACTTTTTTTCATTTTTTCCTAAAAAGTTCCATTTTATATTATCAAAATGATTTATCTTAGGTCTTCTAATATGATTATTTGTACTTAAAGTTAAATTTTCTAATTTTTCTAGCAAAGATGGTGGAAGTGATGAAGATGCGTTATGTAAAACTTGATTTATTTCTGCTATTTGTTCTTCAACTTGATCTAATTTTTTCAGCCAAACTTAAAACTAATTGAATAATTAAATTATTTTGCCTAATGAGAATATTACTACTAGCTACTTGTGTTGAAAAATTGGTTAAACTACTGGTTCTTTATCTAACTTACTAATTTCTTTCAAAGCTTGGATATATTTTCTGCTAGTTATAGAATCGGTCATTAAACTAATAATTTTTCTATTTTATTATGCAACTTAACTACTTGTTCATTCAACTCTTTTTGCACTAATTGAATTTTTTGAACTTCTAATTTTAACTGCTCAACTATTTCTAGTGATTTAAGTTCTACTTGTTTAGGCTTACTATCTATGAGGTCAATAAACTCCTTTATCTCTCTCTTGCTAGGAAACCTTTGAATATTTTTATTATTATCTTCTAACTGAGATGTAATTTAGTCTAAATTTTGTCTAATTGTTTTTATGGAATTTATCTGAAAATGCTCTAACAATTGGTTTAACAAATGATCATGCTTATGATTTTCTAATTTTATATTTTATGCTTGACTAATAATAAGATCTACTATACTATTGGCTTGTGAATTTTCTTCACTATGCAAAATATGATTATGCTTTCTCAGTGGTAAATAACAAACTAAACTATTTTGGTCTAAGGTTATTTTTCTTTTTTGAGGTTCACTAATTTCTAAATTAAGATAATCTATCATAAACTACAGTATACATTTCTCTAAAGTTACGGCTGATTGCTTTCTTAAAAACTCCTTTTCTTCTCTCAAGGTCTCTAAAACTTGATATGTTGCTCTTTTTGCTTCTAAAACTCTATGCTGCACATCTGTGTTGTTATATTTACGAATAAATGAAGAATGTTCAAGAAAATCAAGATAAAACTTCTGCTTCTTCAAGGTCCTTCTAATTCTTTTGGATATATATGCTAATCTTCTCTTTATGCTAATTATAGTTGGGTGTTTGGTATAATAAATACTTGGTGGTTGTGGTTGACAAGGTCTACAAGGACAATAATATATGTTGTTCATACAAAATAAACAAGTGTGTAATATCAATTGTATAAATGATTTCCGTCCTCAAGGTACTTTACTATTATAATTATACTAATAAAATGCTAAACTTGGCTCTAATACCAGATTCGGACATCATGCTCGTTTAAATAGTGGGATGACCATTATAACAACTAGACATAAAACCTTGCACATGGAACTCGACATGTTTCAGTATGACGACCACTCATAATACAAGTATAAGGCCTCAACGACTGAACTCAAAGGTACGAAGAACTCAGAGGTACCCTAGTTAATGTCCAGTTATTTGTATGACAAACATTAAACTATAACAGAGTGCTCGAACAAAGTATGATCGTTAGTTTAGCATATTAATAATATAACTACAATAGTGTTTTCCTGTTTTGGACTAGAAGTCTAATTAAACAAACACACTAAAGAAAGAAAAGAAAACTTACTTAAGACTTGAAGATTGCTTGAATATGTACACTTTAACTTTTATTGATATATAAAATGTTTACAAAGATAATTGTTTACAATAAAGTGTTTACAAGGAAGTGTTTACAAGGATGCTATGAAGGCTACAGGTGAAGATGGGGTGAGTATATGGTGAGAGTAGAATGTTCAGGTGTTGAGATGTTGAGAGATGATTTTTACAATGAAAGGAATTTTTCTTTATATACACTGAATGATGATACTAACATACAAAATTCTTTACAATTGAATGATGTGCATTATCTTCCACTTTTTGACACTGTTTCTAAATCTGTAGACATTGTTTATGATTCTTACGGGATCTTGTCTTTTCTTTATTTTGCTTTCATAAAGGCCATGTGAACCTATATGAATCTTCCTGCATGGTTTGTCTTCTGGAGCCCGTGCCCTTACTTTATCATTTTGCATTCAATTGTTGTCTAAAGGTTTTCAAAGGTTGCTGCATGTTTTGTCTCCCTGGAGCCTTCTTTTGTCACATTTCTTATGCCCAGTTTGGGTATTATCAAAAAAATTTATCCCGATGATTAAAAGGAAAGTTTCTTGGGGGTTTTGGATAGTTTTCCATATTATATATAGCAACAACAATATCAAAAGCAACAACATTAAGGGAAACATATATGGTCTTATTTGGTAAAATATCTTTTGATAATAACCTTGTTATGGTTTTTAGTGTAGAGAAATTTAATTCGTTTTTGACAATGTAGAATTTTAGTTTAAATGACCGTTATTTTAAGCGCGAAAATTTAAACATAAAAACGTAAAACGGCAGACACACAACTATAACCAACTGAACAAATCGAGTCTATTCAACTTGGCAATTCTCTTCAGTAGTTCAGTTGAAAAACACAATTTTCAATTTCAATTTTAAACATAAAACTACAAAACAAAAGGCAAAAACGTTTAAACAGAAACTTTTTGAATTTTGAAATAACCCCCCAAACATCGACAGTATAAGCGCGCCTCCCCACAAAAAGCCTGTATCTCTCTCCGTGGTATGTATATAAATGGTTTGTTGTGAAGCACCAGAGACGTTGAGAGAGAGCAAGCGGAAATTGGCAAACGCTCTCAGATCCGTTGCAAATTTCAATTCAAATTTCCATCTGTAAGCTCCCTCCCTCCTCGTCCCTCTTATCTGTTTAATTAAGATCAAGATTCTTGTATGGTTTATTTGTTTCACAGATTTACTGCTACTGCTTCTAACATTGCTAATCAGATTGGATAGTTGTTTTGTGAGCTAATTTTTGAATGGGTTTTGATTTTGTTAATCACTTAAGGTGGAACCCTAATTTGGGTTCATGCCGAAGTGTTCTAAATCATAGCCTTTTATCCGGGTTTTATAAGTTCTAATCTGAGCTTAATCCAGTCTGCCTAATTGATGTAATTTATCATTTGAAATATAGTTAATTTCCTAATTGTGTTATTAGCTTCCTTGGTTTCGGCTACAAGTCTCACAATGTGTAGTTTCAATAATTTATTTTTGCTTTTCAGAATCTTGTTTCAATTACCAAGTCATATTCTTTTTCTGATTTTCGGATAAACCCTTGTTGGATTCCCCCTTTTTTGTTGTTGATGTTTATCTCAAATGAATTCCCAAGACAGGGAGCATTGTTTGATTGTTGAGCACAAATAACTGACCTCAAGGGCTAGCCTTAGATAGCTTCGATGTCATGTGAATCGCCTTGCCCTTCATAATAACTGGCTATACTTAACCAATCTAGTTTCTTTCTCAAATTTTACTAATTGTGTAAAACTGTAAGCTTTTGTCGAATTATTTTCCTTGATTTTATTATGTTTTCATAATGACCGCTAACTGTTTGATTGCTGTCCTCACAGAATGGACCCTCTGCCTGATGCTGTTGTTCAATACATATTGTCGTATATGGAAAACGCCAAAGACGTTGCAATTTGTAATTGTGTATCCAAGCGATGGAAGGACTCAATGCCTTATATAAGGAGCCTTTACTTCCCCAGAAGCTCCTTTGATAGCCATATGGGTGGAGACAGTCCTGATGACATTGTATTGAAGATGGTTTCAATGATTGAACGATTAGAAAATCTTGTTGTTTATAGTCCCTTCTCGGGTGCTGGCCTTGCTTCTTGGTTATTGATCATAGGTCCCTCTCTTAAGTATCTGGAGCTTCGAATGGACAATATTGCTGAATATCAGACCTCTCTTGAAAGCCCTTCAAAACTGGACTACTTAAGTGCTGCAGAAAATTTGGAGTCTTTAAAACTTTGGGGAGTTTTAGTGGCCCGTTCCCCAAAGTGGGATGTCTTCCAGAAACTCAGGAACCTTGAAATTGTTGGAGCGAAACTGGAGGATCCTGCATTGTCAACTGTGCTTCAGGCCTGTCCGAATCTTACCAATTTGGTGTTACTTGGTTGTGAAGGAGTGAGATCGGTTTCAATTGAGTTGCCATATTTGGAGCAGTGTAAGCTGGACTTTTATGGCTTGGGCAACTGCTCATTTTCCATGGGGTGCCCAAAAATTAAATTCCTTGAGGTGCAAGGCTGTAGCTGGATTCGGGTTCGTGACACAAAGCTTTTGAAAAATCTTTCTATTGCCAATAATGCAGGTAATGAGTTGTTACAAGCTCACCTTTGATGACTTGAAAAGTGCAGTATATATCGGGTGCGTTTAGTGTCTTGTTCCCTAATTGTGTGAATCATAACAATCGCTCATTATCTTTGTGTTTTCTGGTGTGTGTTTAGGGAGAGTCTACATGGTTGATTTTGAGAAACTTGTCGCTCTAGAGTTCTTATCAATTAGGGGAGTCCAGTGGTGTTGGGACGCAATAAGAAATATGCTTCAATGTGCAAGTGAAGTGAAACACCTTTTCATGAAGGTGGAATTCACAGGGGATTCTGAGATCCTTCAACCCTTTCCAGAGGTTGACTTCGTTGATTTCTTCAATAACCATCCCAAGCTGCAAAAGTTTGATATCCATGGAGCCATGTTTGCTGCCCTTTGTCAGAAAAACAGCCTGAAAAATGTAAGTTGATACTATTTTGTAATTTTAGTATTTTAATTTAGGTCGATCCTCAAATTACAATTGAGTTTATATATACTTTTTTTTTTCAGGTTGATTCAGGATTTTCAATTCCTTGCCTGGAAGAAGTGATGATCACAGTGAGATCACCGCTGAATGCTGAACAGAAAATGAGCACTCTTGAGTCCTTGTTGAAGTACGCGAAGAATCTGAAGACAATGGTGATAAAGATTCTTCAGATGAAGAGCAGTCATAGCAGTGCAGATGATTTCTTCGACGAGATTTGCAGGTTTAGACACATGAACCGAAAGATCGTTAGAATAGAATAACAGCTTCCTTTGGGAACTTACTCAATTTTCCTTCTTAATTCATACCATTGCTTTAATTCTCCGATTGATTACAGCATGACTGCTAATTTGGTTGAACCGTGCTCGTCATTGATTGAATGGATTCAAATTTCAAAATTCAGATTGAACTCATTAATCAACTTTGCGTATGATTTTGCTGTCTTAAATTTTATATGTATGCGTTTGCTATATTTTTCATGCAAGTTATGGACGTAATAGTTCTCTGTTGGGAAGTTGAATCCACGAGAAGCGACTGGCTGTATTGTATGTGCCAATTGCCATTTAGCTAATAAACCCGTGGATATCGAGGTTCCACAAGCGGTACTTCCTGATACTGTATTTGAAGCAGTTGTTTGAATTCCTTATGATTTGCAATTGAAACAAGTTCTTGCTAATGGTAAAAAAGGAGCTTTGAATGTCGGGGCTGTTCTTATTTTACCCGAAGGGTTTGAATTAGCCACCACTGTGTGATGTCTTGTTTATCCGCCTCTTCTTCCATTGGAAAAAAAGAGTAGTACCGCTAGACTAAGAGCGAGTTGATTGGCTTGCACAATATCTCGAGCGTTTTTATACCATGTCGTTTCATTTTATCTTGTCGCGACTAAAGTTGAAGGCAAATTATGAATCTTCCCTATGAATGACTTCAGTTTGAGAGTTTTCAATAATTTCATTTGGCCCAGGTCATAAGGTGTTCCAATTAGTTTTTAATTTAATCGTACTTTATTTTTCGATGAAAGAAGTTCCAAATTTGAATTTTCATTCTCTCGTAATGATATCAAAACTCGAAACTGAAAACAGATTTGTGGCAAACAATCACGCTAAGCCGCCAAATCTTATCGTAGCGAAATCTTAGGTTTATGCCGTTATATAGGACGGAGTACCGTTCTATCACAATTAAGGTTCATTAAGTAGTTATTCTTTGACAAAGCATGCTTGATTTCTTGGCCAACACGACACATTTATGAACCTTTAACAAAACCATGTAGCGAATGCCTATCAAATTCTCAATTACCAAGTAAACACAAGAAATTAGTATTTAAAATATCGATATAGGTGAAAATATCAATATGCAAAGTTATGAAAATATCGATGGATTATCGGTATTGATATCAGTTGCCCTTACGGAAACTATGAAAGTTTCAATGGGGTGTGTATATCAACTTATTCAGATTTAGTCCAAATTAAAGAAAATTTTCTCAAAAACAATTAAAAAATTCGAAATATGCATTGGTTTCCAATTTATGTAATGAATTAGTAAATATTGCCGATATTTATTAACTTTCTTATATCTTGTCGATATAGAGTGAAGTTTGCATTTCACCCTCATACAATATCTATCCTTGATTTTTCGGATACTTGGATGAAAATATCGACAATTTTGTGAATATTTTAAACACTACAAGAAGCTCAAACTATCAATAATATTGCTTTTCCTTTCTCAATACTTTCTTTCGACGAAAACTGGCCGTCTATCTGATCATAGTTTACATTACGTTTGTATTAAAATTTGCATTTACTATTTACCTTTCTTCTGTCTACAAAGATGATCGGAGTTGAGTACTTCAAATAATCTTCTTCTTTCGGAAAAATCTCTTCAAGTGCCATAGCTGCAGACATGAAACTCCAATGCAGAGGCTCAACGACATCATGCTATACCGTGCCACCCTCGAGTTAGTTTGTTCGCTCAAATTCCTCCTTTCCACTTCTCTGTGTATATCCAAAATAAATCACCACAGAAATCGACTGGAATTTCAATGCATTCTTATTAGGAAGATAACATTTACCTGGCCTTGAGAAAGCGTTGATACAGGATGACAGCAATCACTAGTTGTTCAAGTTTCCGTAGTTCAAGCTCAACACCCTGTATGTGGGCGGATACTCGGAATAAGTACAATTAAAGATAACGATGCAAGGAAAATATAGAAGACATTAGGAGGTAGGGTTTGCGGAAATTTAAGTAACGATGACATGGACGAGCATAACAACTCTCCTAAACACCACGTATGTATTGAATCCATATACACTATTACCCCAAAAATGTGTATGCATCAGCTTCCAACTGAAATTCTGCATATAATGTGACATTCGGTCCTTTCTAGTTTGTAACATCGTTCACGTATCAAACGGAAACTCTCATCCCTATTTAAAAGGTCGTACCCAGTGCACAAGGCTCCCGCTTTACGCAGGGTCTGGGAGAGGTGAATGTCGGCTAGCCTTACCCCCATTTATGGAAACTCTCATCCCTATTTACAGGTTCAAATTAGAAATCCATTTCATTGGCCATCAGAAACATTAGGTTTTGATTAACTTTTCAAAACAGTTGGGAGTTCACTGTTGCTAAAATCTTACCAATCACAGAAAACAGTTAAGTATAAATGAAAAATAATATGTGCAAAAACATTTGTGATATATCATATATGTATGTAAGTTATTATAAGAAAAAGTGTTCTTCGAGCGCTCACCTCAATCTTCTCTTTTCTTGCTACTGAATCCCAATCCTGAGCCGCAATTCCAATTTTCCAGTCAAGGTTGAGACTTACTGAACTACCTTCATGTTTGTTACCATCAACCGAAAAACAAGCCAGGTAGGTGCCAGACTCTTGAGTTGTGAAGGCAAACTGACCATCTGTTGCATTCTCCCTGTGATGAAGATTGTTCCCATATGGCGATGTCACCTAAAGAAGAAAGAACATGAACCGCAAGTCACACGAAAATCACACTAGATCAAATATGAAAATATAACTATGCAAGCCAAATGACAGAGAACTCGTCAATGCAATCGCTTTCCCAACAAAAGCTTCACTTCTAGTTCACTAATTTCCCCTTTTCATTTTAGAGCACTTATAAACAAGTGAAAAATCTACAGCTTGATTCACTTGACAGCCACAAAATAATTTTCCGGCTAAGTCTCTCTCACCAAACATCACGTGGTAAAATGTTTGATTTCTTCAGTGTAACAATCTGAATCATCTACTGTTCTGAAAAAAAATGGTGTATCTTTTTCATGTTCACTAAAAAGGTCGTACCCAGTGCACAAGACTCCCGTTTTACGCAGGGTCTGGGAGAGGTGAATAAAACGGGAGCCTTGTGCACTGGGTACGACATTTTTAGTGAACATGAAAAAGATACACCATTTTTTTCATGTTCACTAACTTCGAAAATTTTATTTACAGTTTAGCCTAGCTAGTAGCTACTAGTCATTGTGCAAGGTCAATGTCCAACGAACCCTGCATAGACAATTGCGGAACAAAGCGATTATCTTGACACAAAAACACATAATTGTTCGCGTTAAATTACCGGTGCAGTAAGCGTTGGCAGCTTGATGTACCGGAATCTGTTTACGTTTCAGCAGACAATGCTCAAAGTGAAAGATACCGTCGAACCAAAAATCACAACTACTGCAAAAATATATATATATATACATCCACACTATGATGCACCAGTTGCTTCCATTTTTTTTAGCAAAAAAGCGCATCGAGTCGACAAATGTGACACGAGCTAACTCATCATCACATTGCATAAAAATTTGAATTTCTCCCTAAACCCTAAACCTTAAACCCTAAACCCTAAACCCTAAACCCTAAACCATAAACCATAAACCTAAAAATAAAAAAAATCTCAGTCGTATAAATTTTCCAGTAAGAATATTTTAAAAGTAAAAGGGGAGAATTGGAGTTGAAGCAGACATTGACGGAGATGGTGGAGGAGTGGTTGTGATCATGGGAGATAACGCCGTAATCGCCCAAAACGACGACGTTGTTCTGGATTTCTTCAGAGACGCACTTGGTGTCGGAGGAGGGTAATTTCATCCAAATGGCTTCACCAGTCGGCACCACCGAGCACGCGATCAACAAGAGGGCCGCGGCCAACACTGTCGCACTTGTTCTCGTCGGCATCGCCGTCGTAACACCTTTGACTTGATCCCCAAGAAATCAACGTGTATTAAATTTTGGGTTTGCTTGTTTTTCAAAACGGAGGAACTACTTGTACTGCTAGCTCTCCCGCTCTTGTTCGGAAAGGGCTACGTTTGGGCCCACCGAATGACAAAAAAAACTACGTCGCATGCATCTATTTGACACGTATTAAATTTTTGAACACGTGTTCAATATTTATTGGTCGTCTTAAAGTGACTACAGGAGAAAATAGTGTAGGTGAAGAAATTTTTAGTTGTGATAGAAACACAGATGGTAAAAGACATGTTTTTATGTAAGTAGTGAAAAATTTTAATTTTTAAGTTATTAACCTTTTAACACACATAACTCACAATTTATATAGGGACACGTGGTGTACCACCTCGTGTGACGGTCACACTGAAAAATCTCTCGTGTAGGTGGGACAAGGTGTATTTCTCTTCCACCCTCCAAGTTTCTCTCTCCTTCAGTATTCTATTATTTAAATGGTCAATATTAAGTCACGTCAGTATCTGATGTTACTTCTTTATAGAAAGGGAAAAAAAGGAAAAGTGAGAAGAGGGGAAGGGAGGGAAGGAAATTTAGAGGGGAGAAAATCCTATTATGGTTGGACGACTCCTCTAATCCTAACATTCCATTTGAGAATTTCTCTCTCAATTAAAAGATCCGGCTACAATGTGATGTCTCACTCAATGATATAAATTGTATGAAAGATTAAACCATTGCAAAAATTTATTAGATCTCTGTATGCACACTCAAATAGTTATAAAGATCCACTAGAAACCTATATACAAGATCTAATTGTTAATTTTCAAAACCACTCGGTAGCACATGTCACGGAAAAAAAATTGTCAACTAAAGACCCAAAAGTCAAATGGCCCGTTCGAAAGTGTTTTTAAAACAGCTGAAAGTGCTTTTGATGAAAAATGTTTCTAGAATCAATCCTTAGAAACGCAAGTGAATCCTAAAATTGCACTTGAAGTGCTACCTTTAAAACCTAAACACATTTTTCTCTAAAAACTTTTTTTTTTAATTTTTAAATACGCTTCCAAACGAACCCTAAATAATATGTTACCATCAACACAAAACTCATTGCTAATGCGGTATTCATGGACTTTGACTGTGTTGGATGGTTGTTTTGGGTGCGATCCTTTTTAGAGAGTGCCTATAACATCACAACTCACGCTGAGACACAATTCTGTAATTAGCAAAATAATCAGATACTACTTAAACGAATGGATATCAATTTCCAAGTTAAACTAAAATCTGCTACTGTTTTGCGTTTCATAGTTCTCTTCCGTAAAGGAAAACACGAAAACTGAGAGTACGTGAAGTCGTAGTTTACATTACATGACATTCAAATTTTGCTTTCTCAATATCATTTTTCATCTACAAAAAAAAAAAAAAACCTGGAGTAACATCACTTAAATAAGCTTCTTCTTTTGGAAAAAATTCTTCAGGTGCCATAACTGAAGGGTCGAAACAATAATGCAGACGGCCAACGACATCATGCTAAACCACGCCACCCGGGCATTTGTTCTTTCGCTCACGTCCCTCATCTCTGATTCTCTGCGTATAAATCCAAAACAGAAACAAGGAATAAATGACTGCACAAGTGAAGCACATAAAATGTTGAATGTATCCTTATTATTATGCAAATCTTACCTGCCCTTGAGATAAAGTAGATTCTCGTGGATGGCCTCAACTGCTCCTTCGAGTTTCCGCAGCTCAAGCTCAAGACCCTATATGTGGGAAAGTGTGGAGTTATGTATGGTTGTTATTTATATGTGGGAAAGTACATATGTCAGAGTTATGTATGGCTGTTATTCTCATAGTGGCATTTATGTTTTGGCCAGAGTTAAGTTGAATTCGAAGAACTGTGGAGAAGCTCAAGACCCCATTAGGTTGTCCGCGTAGAACTTGCTTGTGCACATTACTTCTCAGGGATTGACCGTGTGAGTCGAGCAAATTAAGCTTTTGTCTACATGTTTCTAACATGCATATGGTCTTGGATGAACTCCATTGCATGTTAAGTTGGATGCCCATTGCCCAGTTACATACATGTGTTTGGTTGATTTGATGCCAATTAGATTAGTTAATATTGTGTTTCAGAGTAAGAATTCTGCTAAAAAAACCTACCCTAGCTAGGCTGGTTATAGACTTATTGATAGCAATATGCAACAAATGCGGAAATTTCAAGCAGATGTGGGTGGATAAATTTAAAGAAGCCGAAGCAAGGGTAAGGATGCAAAAGAAAATTTAACAAGGATCTATAAAAACTTTAGTAACAATAACCATATGACTGCATCGACAAGCCCAGCTAATGGTCTCTAGGTAGTATACCTTGCACCCAAGGGACCAACCTTCTAGGTACTCAGCATACATACACCATTACAGATACAGCATTGCGCAAGGGTGGCTGTTGAGTATGGTTATGGTGGGCTTCGGAAGAAAATTTTGAAGAAATATAATTCTTTCAGAGAATGCAGAGAAGATGGAGAAGAATTTAACAAGGAAGAGGAGAGGTGCAGGTGGTAACAAGGCACCAACCGTTGAACAGTACATAACTTTCACATACCAATCCGTTTAATCCCAAGGACTCATAAATCATAGGAAACCTCTGAAACTTTAAAGGCTGTGTTTTCTTAGGCCCAAATAAATAGACTTATAGATAACAATCGATCCACTAAATACTCTAAACTTGAAATATTTATTAATTATCATATTTCCTTTTCTGATTCTTACTAACACGCGCAATTCTCTTTAGACCAGAAATCCCCTATTTTTCTAATTTGGGCCAGTGAGCTTAGTCTTGGGCTTCTAAAGAGGATATGGCTTTTTCAACCAATTAGTAGTTACTGCATCCATTATCCCAAAATACATGTATGTGCTTCAGGTTGCATAAGAACTAAAGAAAGTTCGTGAGTATAAAATGAAACTTTACTCCTTTCTACCAAAGTTCGACATATCAAGTTCCTCCCTATATTATAAATTTATAATTGATATATTCTAAATTATCACAACACAACTTTTGATATTAATGAAATGTTCTGAATTCTGCGGACATGATTGTGCTCAGCAGGCATTTTTGAAACTTAAATACTCTTGTAAAGCAGTTCAGAATCTTCAGATTACAGATATGTAGTCACATGTATCAACAACTTTTAACTCACAAATTCATTTCTAATATTATTTCAGACACCAAGTTTTAAAAACCTTTAAACATAATACTCAGTTCATGTCCATGTCCCAGGGATTATAAAGTGTTACCAATAATAGAAACAATAGAAAACAATGAATGATGAATGTTCTATACACTTACATATCTAAGTAAACTCTATAAATTATGGCAGTGCTTACCTCAATTTTCTCTTTTCTTGCTACTGATTCCCAATCCTTAGCTGCAATTCCAGTTTTCCAGTCAAGGTTGACACTCACCCCTCCACCTCCAGGATTGTTACCATCAACCCAAAAGCATGCCAAGTAGTTTCCAGCCTCATGAGTTGTGAATGCAAACTGACCGTGTGTTGCATTCTCCCTTTGATGAAGATTGTTCCCATACGGTGATGTCACCTAAAGAAGAAACAAGAAGTACTATGAAATGTGCTAAGAAAGCAGAACAAAATCTAAGACGAAAAGATAATTATACAAGACGGTAGAGCACTTGTCAATGCTTTTGAACCTAATTTGTAATTTTCCAGTACTGTTTCCTTTAAAGATCCAAAGGAGTTATCATATTGGGAAATATAATGCTCAATTAACTTGACTACAATAGGCACTTCGCCCTCAAAGTCACTTATAATGCTTAACCACCCACTCCGACATCAACTTACAAGTTTGAATCACGTGCAAATATTTGAGGTAGTAAACTAATATAACTTTGCCAAGTGCTACTATTAGAACTTTAGAGAAGAAAAACAAATAAATGTTAATATAGAAAAAATCCAAATACAGCGGATAGACCACCTTTACATTTACTAGAAATGACTTAGATGGCCAATGGTCTTATTGTTAACAAATGTAATTATTGGTCTACCCCAGCAAAAGGTGTTAACGTGACTCTGCAGCCCAACATGCAGATCAAAGCAATGGCCTTGACAGTGAAACCCCATTTCTAGAGCATAGAAAGGTAAAGGACTGACCACATTAAAAAAGGTTTGACAAGCAACAAAACATAAGAGTAGAACATATTCCAACACAAATGATAACCACATTAAAAAAGGTTTGACAAGCAACAAAACATAAGAGTAGAACATATTCCAACACAAATTATCATTACTACATATTAAATTTCCCTTTTCGTTAACTTTTACACAAAGACAAAAGCCAATGAACTAAACATTGGGTAATGGTTGGCAGGCTTAAAGCTGCATTCTCCCTGTGACAAAGAACGCTCCCATGAGGTGATGTCACCCAAAGAAAAAACAAGAATAAAAAACCTAAGACGAAAACACATTGCTTGTTTGGTGCCCATGATTGGATTGGATAACTCACTAATCACTATACCCATACTCAGGGTATACTAATGGAAGGAATGAAGAAATTGTGTAGCTTGAAGGTAGAAGATGAATTACACATACTTTTGAATCCCCACAAAATGGTAGGACTCGAAGGGATAAATTTCCAACATGTCTAATCCCTTGTATACCCAGCAAAACGAAAACCCTACCTTCAACATACCTTGAATTTTACGAGCAATCCGAATCTTAATCACCAAACGATCCCATGATATGCAAGTCAAATGACAGAATTTATGTGCCCCTCCACTTACTCATAACAGGCTTTCCTCGCTAAACAAGAAGAAGCTGCTAAGGTTACCCAATTCGTTCTATCATGGGACAGGCAGGGTTTCGCACTAAGCAAGTAAACTACCTTTATCTAACTGAGTTATCTGCCATGTGAGACATAGAAGGATTATCTCATTAACTCATTCAATCTCGCCCGTCGATGTAATTACTTTTTTTCGATAATAAAAACTTAATTTCCAATTCTCGGGTTCTTTCCCGTTTAGCATTCTACAGCAGGAGTTTCATTTATTATGCTCTTAAATAATAGGAGGGCATACGTGAAAATCTACAAATCAACTAATTTGAGCAAGAAAAACATCCAAGCAGGATACAAAGATCCAAACTTTAAGTTTTAGATCCACTTTTCTACTTAAATTTTACCCAAAGGGCTTAAAATCCGATAAACTAAATACTGGGTTTGTCTGCTAATCTATGTATCTGCCTATTGCAATAAAATGAGGAATCCAAAACGACGACGTTAAAGAGGGGAATTAGAGCAGACCTTGGCGGAGATGGTGGGGGAGTGGGAGTGATCATCGGGGATGACGACGTAATCGGCCAAAACGACGACGTTGTTCTGGATTTCTTCCGAGACGCACTTCGTGCCGGAGGAAGGTAAGGTGACCCAGATGGCTTGACCAGTCCGTGCCAAGCACAGGACCAGCAAGATGGCGGCAGCAACCGCACTCCCACCCCAACTCCTCCTCGTCATCATCGTAACTCCTCTGCTCTCTCTCTCTCTCTCTCCCCCCCTCCCTCTCTGTTTCCCCTCCAAACGACGACGTTTTGTGCTTGCTTGGTTTTCGAAGCGGAGATACCGATGCTCAGCAAACGAAGATGGTTTTCTCTGTGTCGACTTTTTCAGAGGAAGGGAGGAAAGTGTTTTGTGAATTCTCGGTTTTGGGCTCAAGGTTTTTTTTTTTTTGGTTTTTTGAGCGAGGTAGACTGGGCCTTTTCGGAACTGGAAACTTAATAATGGATTGATATGGGCCGGCCAATTACCTTCTAGTGATTTTTTTTATTGTTTTTTTTAACAATTGATATTGTATACACTGAAATAAGAGGGTGACTTAGCCTTAAAATAGACTAGCAATAATGTCGTTTAAATTATTCTTTAGCGAGAATCGAACCTAAAACCTTTCATTTTCTAGTGAAGAGAAATACCACTAGTATTTATATCTATATATATAGAGAGAAGGTAAATTTGTAAATAAGAAAGTGTCAGATTCAACTCACTTAAATGAAAAATAAGAAGTATTAAAATTAAGATATTTTAGATCACTAATATCCGATAAGAAATTCATCACTTTGACGAATTTGGATGGAGAATTTTCAATGAGGAAGACAAATCACAATTTAATATATTTAATTTATATTTGTGCCAAATTGTAATGTGGCCTAGGCAAATTGATAATCTAGCCTTAAAATTGGAAAATAACTTCTAATTGAGTAAAATTTGCCAATTCAAATTGAAGCCTAGGCACGAGCTCAAACTAGGCTCAGCCCAAGCCTTGAGTAGCCTGAAACCCAATTTAACATATAGAATCCTAGCCACTAGCCCTTCACCACTCGAATTAAAAAAATATTGATAGGCTTTATCATCATTTTAGTGTGGCCTCTAGCCTCCGACTCTTGCCTAACACATTAGATATGCTCAAAGAGCTCATCAGTATTATTTACAAAAATAATAAACGCACTCTTATTTAGTCTTAGACCATTATTTTTGTTTGATTACAATCATAGCGTGTGATAATCCCCTCCTATCCTTCGAGTTCAAATCTTCTGTATCTATTTTGCATGTAGTATTTATGTGGCCTCTATTATTCATTAACACATGTTAATAAATTTAATTTTTCTTAACTTTATTGCTATAAACTTAATACGTATCAATCAATAACAGAAACCACACACAAAATGAGTGTTGAAGATTCGATCTCCCATCCTTCACATTTTCTCCAACGGGGATAAGGATTGTCTACCCTCCACTTCCGGTGCCCTCCCGTGCCCTCCTGTTTGTGTGGTCACAGTTACGCCATGTCAACATTTTATATTACTATTCATTTTTGTCTTATTATCTCTATAAAAAAATAATATAAAATGTTGACATGACTTAACCATGATCACACAAAACAGAAGAGCAAGGAGGGCATCGAAAGTGGGAGGGCAGACAATTCTTGTCCCTCCAACGGACTATTTTGGCCATGCTTGTCTCATCATGCACGTGACCATATGGCAAAATTCTATCCCCACCATGAGTCCATGAATCCATTACATAAAGTTGAAGGTTCCTTCATACCCCATCTACTTTTTACCCACATTTTAGGTTTAGCATAATCTTAAAGCTAGATCTATTCTTTCTCCCACAACACCAAATCACCAACAACAAGTTTCCAACAACATGGAAGATCTCATTGCTCAATTCAGCTTCCTCTCCAACGAAGCCTTGCATGACAAATCCTTCGACCCCTCCACGGTCGAGGACCTCATGAAGCTGTTCGAGATCGAAGCCTACAGATCGTGGGCCGCGGTCGAGCTCGAACAGCAACAGGAGGTGGAAGAAGCCGAGACTGCCATGCAGGAAGCCGAGGACTACATGGACTCGGTGATGGAGAGCGCCATGGACGAGTTCCGACGCTTCGAGGAGGAGATGGAACGCATGTCGAAAGAGGAAATGGACAGCCTGGTTGCGACGGCGGAAGGGGCTAGGAGGATGGGGAAGTTGATGGAAAATGCAGCAACTGTTGCTTCCAAGAGGTACATTGAGGCTGCACTCAACTCCGCCACTGCTTCCATGAAATCGGCTTGGAAGGGCATTTCTACCAAGAAGGTTCACCCTTCTTGATTAATCATGTATTAATTAGATTCTAAGTATAATTACTGCCTTTGTATTTGCTTAATCTTCCACAAAACAAAATACATTTGAGAATAAATTACCTTCTGGAATTGTGTTTTTGTTTTGGATGAATGAATCAGATCCACCTCATATAAATTCCTCTATTATTATTTTTTTTCTTTTGCGAAACGATATCTAAAACTGCTGTAATTATGTACGGGGAGGCTGATTCTAACTTGAGCAGACGGTGAGAAAAAGATCATGGCATAAAGGAACAACCTTTCGAATATGGAAGTTTTTGTTCGGAGAATAATTTGTATGAAACGAGTTCACTGTTTATGCGGTGTTTTGATAATATAGTATTATGTCATGCGAAGTACTTACTAATGACATGACATTATTGAATCAGAATGTTATAATTACGGTGAATTCGTTTTATGTAAATTGTTATCGTTTTATTTGTGGCACTTATTTTAATTCTTATTTGGAGAAAGAGAAGAAACAAAAGTGGGTAGCCGGTTGATGGTGGATTGTTGTTCATTGTTGACTACTTTGGACATCAATAATTGAGTAGGGCTGAAGAAAAATTGTACCGTTAACCTAAATTACTTTATTTCTTTTTTGCCCTCACCAATTGCTTTCATTTCAGCATTCAATTAATTTGAACGTAAAATATGGGTAGGAATTTAGATCTCGCAGTTCGGTGTCAACAGACCGAAGAATCCAGACCGTTTAAGAGAGAGAGAGAGAAATATGAACCCTTAATTTGTGAGGTGAGCTGGTAGAATAAGCTAATAGAGACCGTAAGATTTAAATGAGTGGTCCGATTTCTTTGTACGTCAACTCCAAACTGCGAGATCCGGTGATCATCTCGATTATGTGGATAGTACCACCCACAGTTTAAAATAATCAGCCTGAATCCTGAATTGGCCAGCTGGGGAAAAAGAAGCACTTTCTTTTTTTCTTTTTTTGAAAAATCACAAGACATACAATAATCTCAATGGCTGGTAAACAAACAGCTAGGCAAAATTTAGCACACTATTCCCATTAACCAATTTCAAGATGGTCCTTGAAACCTGACAATATATCTTATGTCACAAGAAGATCTCTCCCGGCGCGTCCAAAGACAGTTTTATTGACTCGTCCGTGAGTAAAACAGTACATGCCGATAAATGCATGGTCACAATTAACATTATTTTGAGCTCAAAATTTCCTGACATACAGCATTCAGATTGTTTTGTTGAAATATAATCTGTTACAAGTTCCAGTGAGACTAACAAAATTGCAAATTCAAAGTTTGAGCATTGGAACATTCATGATGATATATGAACAAAACCGACTCAGCAAGGTAGATAGATGAGGGTCTGTGTATCGACTCACATATCCATAGCTTGGGGTCCGGCTGATGCCTTAGATTTCTTTTCTTTCCTCTTCTTGCTTCCACTTTTGTTTTTCCTTTTCTCTGGTTTGACATCTTCGACTGGCTGAGTGCTCTGTAAGTGTTGATGAATGGCAGCCAGGGGATTCGACTTGAAAGTGGGATGATTAAGAACTGTAGTCAACTGCTTTCCTTCCTTCAATCTGATGAAAATGAAATCCACTATTACTTTACTGAAATTCCATAGGACAATGTGAAAATGAAAGGTAAAGATTGCAACCGGATTTAGAATCGAAGAACTGGATGACTTACACTAGCTTTTTCTTGGATTTACAATTTATCTTGAACTCTGAAGCAGCAGTGGGTTGCTTCTCTTTCAGCTCAGGAAGGAATTCTGAAAAAGAAGAGAGATCATATGCCTTCAGTTTCTTCTGTCGGCTACGTAGTTTCTTCTTCTGGTAGAAGATAAAGTTAAGTCATTAACATACAACGGACTGTAAAAAAACACTAAAACATAATGACAAATGTTCAAGTAATATCAGTAACAGAATTAATAAAAAATCCAAAAAATATTGTTATTGCAATGAACAGAATGTCAAGTGGAAGGCTTGATATAGCATTTTGTTTGGGCTGGGGGAATATTTGAAGAAAAATGAATCCAGAATTTCAAGAACTTCAACGCAGTGACAATTTTTTCTGATCTTGCATTTTTCCTTCCTTAAGCGACCCCAACTTCATGTAGAGCAATGTATGCTAAAAGAAGGCAACACTGACATCCTATTATTCCTTGTCTAGACCCATTTTGCAGTCCGTAATTAGCTTTAAATATCCCAGAAAACTAAATCGAAGACCCCATTTCTAATTCATTTATCTTCTGGTTTCTTTTTGAATGTTGAATCTGCTACTTTATCCCCAACCTCCCATTGTTTTTCATCCCAAACAACAATGCTTCCCCTTTCTCTTAATCAGTGACCTCCATTCCTCCAAGCACAAGACTTGTCCATTCTTATGAAACAACCTAGTTTTTGCAGAAGAGCTTAGGGCTTCAATAGACGGTGTAAGGATGCTCTCTCACAACTTGCCATGTGTTGTCACCAAATGGTTGGTCACCCTTCTATCCAAAGAGAACTCGGAAGGGTCCCTCCCTCTCATAAATCCTTGATTATTCAAAAATGTTACAACTATATTTTTTCCATCCACTACAAATAGGGCTGTAAATCGCACAGGTTCCATGAGTTGGGAGGCCTATGGTAGCTCAATCTGACAGATTGGGTTAGTTCTAAACTTCCCAGAACCCAGTCTTTGATACATGACTACAAATGTGCCTCTATGATTACTGTCTCTCTCCCTTCAAACCTGTAAGAAACTACTAAAGTAACTCCTGAAAATTTGTGCCGATCTTCCATGAGGCATTTGCTTAATACACAATCCTATGTCTGTATTCATGGTGTAGCTTCTTATTCAGTTTCATTCAATGACCCTACACCCACACCCACGCCCACACCATGAGTAGTCATCAACCTGCTATAACAATTTCGGCTCCACTACAACAAAACATGTACTTCTAGGACCACGTTTGATACGGGGGACTACACCAGAGTAGCTAAATGACTAGATTTTCATGTGCAATCAAGGAAGTACATGGATGTGGTAATCTAACTTAGAGGATTAAGATGGACTATTCCTAAGAGGTTGATGCCTAAAGCTTATCTTATCCCCATTAATCACCTTGAAAATGGTGGAATTAGTAGGGATATGATTCAGGCATCAACCTCTTATGATTACTTCAATTTACTCCTCCAAATTAGAACACAACATTCATAGTCTTCCTCGATTGCACATAAAATCCAGTCATTTAGCGAGTCTAGTCTAATCCTCCATATCAAAAATGGCCTCAGATTCAGAATACGACAAGCAAACCATCAATACCTAAAAATGAGCTCAAAACAATCAACCGGAAAACACATGAACACAAAATGTTGTCACCCCAAATTGATGGCTCTGGAGTCTAAAAACTCCAAGACATCAAATACCAGGAGACATTACAGACCTCCTCCAATATCGCCTCGTCAATGACATACCTAAACTACCAAGAAAAACTATGTAACACAACAAATCCCGCTACACAGAATGCCGGTGAAGTCATTGGTATTGAGTTAAACAGAAGGAAAGTTGATGAATTAGAGATCCTCACCTTAACAATAGCCTTCTGAGCACCCAAGGAAGAAACTGCATCTCTAACCTCTGCATTGTTCATTGAGAAAATTAATTTTCCGAAAAGCTATACATCAAAAAGCAATAATTTTTCGGTGAGAAACTAATCGGAGATGAAAACCAGTAACGGGATTACTCATATGATTCATTTTCAAGAGACACAGAGTACAATTAAGGTAAAAGTGAGGCGAAAATCCAAACTTACTGGCATAAAATTCGAGCTTCTTTTCGAACTTGCGGTCTGCTTTGGTCGACGATTCTGATCTGCCACCAAAAAATTAAAAGCTCAGGAGAGAGAGAGAGAGAGAGAGAGAGAGAGAGAGAGAAGGGCTTGTGTTGTGCGCCATGGAGGTAAGGTCTTACCGTGAACCTGGCTTCCCCATCACTGAAAACTTTCGAGCTTTGGGGGAGAGAGAGAGACTGTGTAGAGGGAAGGTTAGATGGGTGGCGGAGGTGGGGTAGTTTGGGGCGGTGGTGGTGCTGCGATGGTTGGCGACCGGAGTGGGACCCTGGGTGTTGCTGCGGCGGGGCTGGGTTGGAATTTTAGGGGTGTCAGTGGTGCGGCGGGGTTGGGGATTTAGGAGGTGTTGGTGCGCAGTGCTTTTGGGTTTGTCATGTTTTATTATTTTATTTTATTTTTCATTTATGAAAATACGAAAAAGGCCCTCATCGTCTTTCGTATTTTCATCCGAAGCCCAAAACTCTTATCAAATACCTAAATTAATCATAATATCTGTCTGTCTGTCGCACCAAATTGCTCTCTGTTAGGAATTAGGGTTTTGGTCAAGGCGGCGTTGGGCGGTTTCCGATCTCCCTGATTGTTCTCTTGCCGTAGGTACCCCATCTGCTCTGCTCTGTGCTTCACAGGTATATTTTTTATTTTTTATTTATTTTTTTAAATTTTGGGATGCTTATTGCGCGATTGATGATAAATTTTGATTATCTTTGCAGTTTCTCGGCGATTAAATTGTCAGTAAAATCCTCAATTTTTATATATGAATTTGTATATAGATTGTTCTTCGCTGATTAATCAGTTCCTAATTAGGCCTCAAATCAGACACCGTTGTTTTATTTTATGCTTATTCATTTGGATTTTTTTTTTGGTGTTTTATTATTTTAATTTGTTGTATTTTCAATATTCTGCTTAATTGTTTACATGACAAATTTTGTATATTCATTTTATTGTCTTTTGTGACAGTTTCTCAGCTGAATACGAACCCGTTAAGGATCATTGTTGTTGTTTTTGGTATTGCTTAATTGATCATTTGACAGTTTCCCGGCTGCAAACGAACCGTTAATGATTGATTTATTTTGGTTTTATAGGGCACAGTAGCACAAATTGTTGTTAGTGTTCAAGTTCCATTCTAAGAAATATTTCTAATAGGCTTAAAGTTGAGGCGGAAGGATGCCTCGTGACTTGGCACGGTCACAATCACGATCACCTTCTTATAGGCGAAGGCGTTCGCCATCTCCAGTGGGGCATCGGTCTAGCAGGAGAAGCCGCAGAGACAGAAGCCGGTCTCCATATTCTTCGTATTCTCATAGCAGGTGATCCCGTTAATATTCCCCCTTTCTTGTGCTAATTTAACTGATTCTCAATCAATTTTTGGAAAGATTGAGGCGTTACATATCGCTCATGGGATTTGGATTTACATAATGTTCGAGTTTCTGTACGCATCTTCTTATCCTTCTTTTTAGATCTGGTGGTACATTTTCCAATCATGAAGTCTTGTAAATCTTTTTCTTATAGAAAATGAATATGTGCTTTGAAGTTTACCTGGTACCTACTATGTTGATGTTGGTGTCACAGCTAAATGGGGCATTCTCATGAAATATCGCTTTGAGTTGAAATTCTGTATGCTAATTGCTAATATTTGACTTTTTTGCTTCAAACCTTCAAGTGGACAGGAATTGGTAGTTCCATTGCCTAAATTTGGTATGCTTTGACATTTGATGTTCTGAGTTTGCTTTTCCGATCTTCAACTACAGTTGTGGTTTGTACACCTTAGGCTTTGTTGCTGTCATGCCAATGCCAAAGAATTGCTGATGTTGTTATAAAATCTGATGATTGGCTTAGTTTCGATATAACATTGATGGACATGTGACCTATGGAATATTTTTTTTTTTAATTTTTTTTAATTTTTTTTTATCTTTCTAAATAATTGGATAAGAGTCTAGTAAGAAGATATGGATTAAAATATGGAGTTTCCAGAGTGATATAAGGTTGCATGCTCTTCCTAAGAATTTAAAAGAATTCAGATTCTTCCCGTCAAAAGGGAAGTGAGCAGGTGATGGTTGTCGTTGGCTGTTCTTTTGTTGCTCGATTGTGACCTTTGCTTCTTCATGTGATAAAAGATGGAGCACACAAAGGTTATACTTAACAATGTATGAGGTAACCGTACATGTTTCTATATACTTTGTGCTACATGGTGGACTGACTTGATAGTTATTGATTATGTGTAGTCATGTGCAATTTTAATTGTCGTTGCTAATTGGTATGTTTTTACTATACAGACGGAAAAGTCGTTCAATTACCCCTAAGCGTCGAAGAAGTCGTTCTCCGACTCCAAGACGACGTAAAAGTCGTTCTCCTACCCCAAGACGTCGTAAAAGTCGTTCTCCAACCCCAAGACGCCGTAAAAGTCGTTCTCCAACCCCAAGACGCCGTAAAAGTCGTTCTCCAGTATTGAGGCGTTATAAGAGGCAAAGAAGTAGGAGCTCCTCCTTGTCTCCTATTCGTAAATCTTCTAGTTCAAGTCTTGGATTGTTGGACCAGAAAAATGCTACTGAGAAATTGAGAAAGGAAGAAGAAGAAGAGAAGAAAAGGTATAACAATTATGGAACATCAATTGTTTTATGATATAATTTTTCTTTTTAACCTTTTTCTAAGCTCATCTTTTAGAGTAGACTGACAGTTTTAACTCTTTGCCTGAGTTTTGCGCTAAGATGTAATGTGGGATTGTTTTCATTGCTACCCTCAAATTTAAGAGTAGTGATTTCTACATGAATAGTAGCTCTCCTGAAAGTTAATGTAGTATTTTTGGATGCTTACTGTTGTGTTTTGTTCATTAAAACCGTAGCGTAATTAGTTTTAGGGAAAGAACCTCCTGTTGATGTTTGAATTAGCCTAGCCTAACTTTGTGGCACATGCTTGTTTGTTAACATTTCAGTTTTATATGGTACTTTCTCTGACAATTAAATTAAGGATGGCTGCTGTTTACTTATTCATAATTGAGATGCACTAATTATTTGTTTATTTCAGAAGTCAATAATACGAAATTTAGTTAGACTCCAGATTGTACGCAGCTGATCCCAGATACATCTATTCTGATTCTAAGTATTGTTAATCTTCTTATGACGGTAAGTAATGCAGTCAAGCACCTTTTAAGGATCATCGGGGGTGGGTTGAGTACAATGGGGCTGAGGAGGTCTGGTTATGTGAAAACTAGTCAATAAGATCTGTACAGAATTTAGTGGTTTATCAAGAATAAATGCACTCTAACTTAAATTTTAAAGCACAGTGTCCTGTCAACACATGATACTTTTCTTCACATTCATAAATCAGTGGCTCTCCTCACATCCACAAATTATTGGTCACAGCTGATTTACTTTCCGTTACTCGTTCAGACATATGCTTCTACAGGACACGATCATCTTCCTGCATAAGTTCATTATTGGAGTATTCGGAGATATCTAGTCTGTCCATTTGGTGTACGAGACCAACCATATGGTAGACCTAAGTGTTTGGAGATTCTTTAGAAGTACCTGTTGTGCCTAACCTAAGAAGCTGAGCCATGCAACAGTTGGGTAGACTGAAAAGTCCTGGTTAACTTTTGTTTACCAAATCATTTAGGCCTCGTTAAGGAGGACTAACTTGGATAGGACTATTCACTACATTGAAGGCATTTTGAAGGAAAAAATGGATGAGAACTTTCATATATTGTCCAAGTTGAAGGTTTCTATCCCTACCAGTCCCCACAAAAATGGTAGGATTGTAAGGGACATTTTTCTTCATGAGTTATCTTCAACTTGGACAAAATAGGGAAGTTGTCATCCATTTCTCCCTTCAAAATGCCTGCAATATAGTGTCTAGTCCTATCCACGCTAATCCTCTCTATCAAACGAGGCCTTAGTAAACTTGTTCCTTAAGATTTGGACTTTGTTGGCTTCTGATTGTACTCCATTCTGCCACGTGGCAACCGTATGTCTCCATCAGTGTTGAACTGCCGTTTCTGACATGTGAATGTTTTTCAATGTCTCGTCATTTAGTGTTTATCACACTCAAGACACACTGCTTAGGCCATATATATAGAACTGTAGTCATATCATGTCAAGAATGCATTTAGTTTAAATTTGAAGTAACACGATAATTAGTTTTAAAAATGCAGCAGGTATACTTGACATTCTCCTCCAAAGGCTTTTCTGAAGGATGATACTGCTTTAGTTCAACTTGTTATATTTGATGATCAAAATGGGTGCATCGTTTGTCTACTGTTCACCAGTTTTGAAACTCATTTGTTTGGATCAGGATACGTTAGAGGTATGCCTTAAAAGCATAAGCGTATCTATAGTGCCTTTGTCCTCATGAAGGTTAGTTTGCCATTTATTCAGTCAGATAATGACGAGAGAGAAGGGGAGGGGTAAAAAAAGGGAAGCAGTATATGTGAATTGGAATTTTATTTGTACTCAGGCGGCAGTTCCCCTCTTGATATGAGAGACCACTTTATTGCTTAACATTTTTGCTTGTACTCTCAGGCGGCAACAAGAAGCAGAATTGAAACTGCTAGAAGAAGAGACTTCAAGGAGGGTGGAAGAAGCAATTCGTAGGAAAGTTGAGGAGAGCTTAAACTCCGATGAGATTAAAGTGGAAATACAGAGGCAGTTGGAGGAAGGACGGAAGAAGCTTCTTACTGAAGTGGCAGCGCAACTTGAGAAAGAAAAGGAAGCAGCTCTGGTTGAGGCTAGGCATAAGGAGGTAATATTTAGGCTACCATGTTGCCTCTGGCATTCTCACTTTCTCTTGTTGCAGAGGCACATGTATCGGTCATGATGTGTTTTCACCATTTGGTGTTGTTGGATGCGCATCTTCTGTGTTCTTGAAAATATTTTTTGTTATTGTTACCGTTCGTCTTTTGAGTTATTACTTTTATGAACAATTGTTCTGTTCGGGAAAGTGACATGGTTCAGAGCTTACGCAAAAAAAAGAGTAAAATAGCAGATGTGGTATAAGTACACAGGATAGGTGTTTTTAAGATAATGGAAAATCATTACCGTAAGTATGTATTTTTCATCTGCAAAGGGTGATGGTGCTGGAAGACCTAGACATTGGGGCAGGGAGCATCCAAGACCTAGACATTGCATTACTCGGCTTTGTAATTATTTTAAACAATCACAATTCCAGATGGGATGTTATTTTAGTCTGCACCTGCTTTTCCTACCTCTATATTATTGGAACAAATCAAAGTAAGTTATGTGTGTTTGTGTGTCCTACAGGAACAAGCTCGAAAAGAGAAAGAAGAGCTAGAAGGGATGCTTGAAGAGAACCGGAGGAGAGTGGAAGAAGCTCAAAGAAGGGAGGCTTTGGAGCAGCAGCGGAGGGAGGAGGAGCGATACAGGGAACTGGAAGAGCTCCAGAGACAGAAAGAAGAGGCGTTGCGAAGGAAGAAACAAGAGGAGGAGGAAGCACGGTTGAATCAAATGAAACTGTTGGGTAAGAACAAATCCCGGCCAAAATTGTCATTTGCATTCGGGTCCAAATAGTTTATTTTTTTTATGGAACTCCGCTTGGTTCCTTTTGACTATGGCCGTCCCTGGACTTGATTGCTGCGCCTGTACTTGTAATCTAAAAATATTTTTGGTCAAAACAGTTTTTGGTGTTACAATGTTATCAATTCCCCAATTGTCAAAAAGTAGCTGCAACCAGTTGCAATGTTGTTTATTGTGGGGTTTTTGTTTTCGAACACGAGCGGTTTCAATCTCCCTCTCATGGTTTCGGCGAAATGCATTCCCCTATGTTCGTCTGTGGTTTTTAAACATTTGACCACTTCCCCTCTCACTTCTAAGCGAGGAGTACGTTACTGCTCGGAACACCACGTGTCATAACGTAGTTTGTCTCCAAAAGATGTTGATTGTAGCAGGTAAGCTTACCAATCCCTTATTTAGTAGGGGATGTCCTTCTCCATGATCTAAGTTATAATTTATATTGATCTGTGAAATCAATAAAGTTTACCATCCTTTCTTTTTAATAACAAAAAAGCTGCTAGATTGACCAAGTATTGAGGAATCCAGCAATTTGAAACCAAATTAGTCGAAATATTTTATCCATAAATGGAGGAATCTTTGTGTGTTATTTATCAACCTGATTAGTGAGTTGTTGTCACTAATGTTTATATATTCCTCCCATTTCTCCCCATTGCTAAGTAATTAATACCACAACTAAAAGGTCGTACCCAGTGCACAAGGCTCCCGCTTTACGCAGGGTCTGGGAGAGGTGAATGTCGGCTAGCCTTACCCCCATTTATGGAGAGGCTGCTCCCAAGTAATTAATACCACAACTAAAAAAAAAAAAAAAAAAAAAAAAATTAATATCTGAGAGTTGAATTTGGTGGAACATTTACAAAATGGAGCGATTTTTCAATGCGTCCGGATCACCAGTACAAGTAGAGGAACACTCGGAAAAGAAAAATAAAATTCCATTCCTTCAATTGTATAATTATGTATGACGTAAAGTCTCGTGTTCTGGGCACGTTAAAAATATCTCCACAAAGTGAACCAGATTAAAATGCTAATCAGCATTCAGTAATTGGGTTCTGGCCTCATTATCCACCTTGTGCCAACAACGGATGTATACTTTTATTCTTAAAACAACTAGATATCATACATTGAAATCTTAGATCACAACACTTTACAAATGATTACACAAGAATCGCGTGTTGCTCGGAGAAATGAGTATGAACACGAAAGAAGGTAAGAAAACGTTATGGCAGGTCCGGAAAAACCTTCTCCAAGAAATTGATGAAACGCTTAGCGTACAGCTTCGGTTCCACAGCAGAAATGCATTGAGGATCAAACTGCAATGATTTGTAAGCATGCTCAAATTTCTTCTTCGTGTTGTATTCCTGCAGTATATCGATTATCCCCATATAAAGAACCACGTCGTAAAATTCAAAAAGTTCTACTTCTGTTGAATCGACCTCGTCCTGTGTAAGCTTATGATAGGCCTGGGCTGGCATGTTTACACCTAATTGCACTCTTAACCTGAGCAAAAAAATCAAATGACAGTAACGATGTGGTGCTCAAACAATAAATTGGTAAGACTCAGCAGAAAATAAATGAAGTGCTGAATCCAACAACAGTTTTCAAGCTATGAATTTCTATGTTTTCGGCAGTCTAACTAGCGTTGCAGGGCAGATGTGCTACTAAGGGCTCGTTTGGAAGTGCTTTTAAACTGGCTGAAAGTGCTTTTGGTACCAGTCTTAGCAAAAATGCAAGTGAATCCTTTTGGAACCCAAAAACATTTTCTCTATAAGTGCTTTCAGTCATTTTAAAAACACTTCCAAATGAGCCCTAAGTTACTCACATCAGCATAACTATCCAAATCAGATGAAAGTTGATTAGAAGGTAACAGAAGATGCAAATGCTTATGGCGTCAAACTTCAAAATATATCAAAGTGCAAAAGTATGAAGTACCTTCCTGTACCGGGGACTAGAAGATCAACTTCTTTGTCACCGAGAGAATAAGCTTTCAATGTACTTCCTCTGATGTGAGGACCTGGTGCGGTACTGACAGAGCCAGGCTCATGGGTTACCAGCAGAAGACCTTTAGGAGGAATCAAAAGCTCCCCTTGGGAAGTCACACCTATTCAAATTTGAATATAAGTTGAGATATTCAGTACTTAAAAGTGCGAGATATAGGAAATCGTCGGTCTTAGAATCATGGCAAGAAGGAAAGACAATATTGTTCCATTCTATGTCATTTTCATCATGATTTTACTGTACGGAAGAAATCATTAATAAGAAAATTATTCACATCACCAAATAGAAAAGATATCAGAACATACGTAAAACAGTTACAAGTTCACTTTAAAAGTATTTTTAATCAGAAAGAGATGCCTACCATCATTAGTAGGTAAACTCTCATCGTTGTGCATTGCAGCAGGAGGTTGCGAAAATCCCTTCAGATTCTCGGGAGCTCTAAAATGTAGGCCCAACAGAAGGCTATAATCGATAATCTGCTGAGATTGTAGAAACATGCAGTCTAGTGATATTTGCCTGCAAAACAAGGAGGAGGAAAGATTCCTAAAGACGTTAAAATGTGTAAGGGCTTACTCAACCAATTCTTATTAACATTATCTTTTTGGGACTCATGCATAATCGATAAGGAAAACAACGACGTGTATTGCAGAAACAGAAAGAAAGAAAAAAAGTGAATTCTTATCTCAAATCCATTTTGATCGGAAATCTAAAATCGACTTGAAGCTTATTAAATTGACCAAAAGCATTCGGAACATTTTTTACGTTTCCCATCTTCAGTCAAACTAGTGACCAAGAACCCCTCCCACTATACAACATCGAAATCAAATAAACTAATCAACCACAGAAGATATCAGGCATTGTTATCTTACAAATCAACAAGGGAAAGAAGCATGATACAATTTTAGGGGTGAGGTTGAAATATCTCTTCAACCGGCTTGGCTCTTCCTCAAGGCAAGCTTTTTTACAGGTCAGAATCCAAAGACCAGATGCAGAGGACTGGAAGGAGAAACTAATGCAGGACAAATATCTTAGCGTACCACATAGAGGAACCCTCACCAGCCCCCCAAAATGTCTTAAGTATCCATAGCAAAACTTTAGCTAGATTTAAGATCAGATATCTCAGGAGATTTTGGAGAATTAGAGTGTGTTAGGTTCTCTTGCAAGTGGTTTTTAACGATTAGATCTCGGACCCAGTATGTTATATTGCAAATGTTTATTAATCTTACGAACAATGAAGTTATTCCTGAAAGATTGTAACAAAAAAAAGAAAAAGTTAGTCCATAAGGATGCTTAAACAATGAAAAGCACATTTCACAGGTAATCACAAATACCTTCAAAAACTCACTACCAATAAAAACTCAGGACTTACTTGAAAAGGGATTCTCGCAACAGTTTGTCCATATGAAATTCAAATGACAGATCCAGATCTTTCAATGTGGTATTCTCTCTAATTTTATTTTTGTCTGTACATCTTCCAATAGATGAACCCTTCAAATCATAACGGCGATGAATTCGTAATTCAGTGCAAAACATATTCCCCATGACCATAAACCGTACCTAAAAACAATGCATTTAAAATAAGTCACACCAACCAAGGTGATATCCAATGCAGAACCGCAATCTGGGAGAGTGATAAGTAGCTCGATACCTTTTTTCCACCTTTTAATGTTATCCGATGGAGCCCAAAAAATTTTGTGATGAGAGTGTTTTCATGTTTTCCTACATGGCAATAATAGCTAGGCAGCATCTTGAGCAGAACCTGCATGTGAATTGGGAAGAAGAAAATGATTCATAATTCATTTTAACATCCTTCTCAAACTTGGACTAAATGAGCTAGTTGCCGAAGATGAAGCTAATAATAAAACAATCAGGGAAAAGCAAAATCTAAGTCCTCATTCGGAGTTGATTGATCGTTCTGTTCAAGTAAGAAGCAAAAGGAGTATAAAGGGTAATTAAATATCATATGAATGCAACACTGATAAAACCATCACTCAGCTGGGATTCTATAACATGAGCCCTATAAATTTGGTAAACATAAATTAACTAAGAAATTAAGAAACTACCTTCGAAAGAAAGATGGAGCGCGTGAATAAGAATTAGCCAACTACTTAGTTTATTTAATAAGATAAGTAAATGGTTTGGTGTGCCAGGCATTTTGAGTACAAAGAAGTTATCGTGTGTCTGTGCGTGTAGCATAGAAGTTTTCATGCGTTCAAACCTTCAGTTCTGTTTTTCTTAAAGTTTTGATCACAAATCTGTCATCATGAGAAAGATAGAAGATACTGCCACTTTTCCCCGGAGAAGAAAGCTCTCTTAAACCATCATCGCCACAAATGGACATCATGTACTCGGCAGCATCTAATTTAAACATTTCCCTTAAATTCCTGAAATGTGAAAGTTTCATTAGGCAGAAGGAAATCCATATGCTTATTTGCACAGGATACAGCCGAAACATAAACTTGCAAGGATACAATGTCTATATGATTAAGACATGTATGACTCTAATTAAACTTGAACATATTTGAATATGATTCCAATTAAACAAGATAATAAGTTGAACATACAAATGAATCAAATTGATACATTTAACAGAAATAGCGTCATTTTTTGAAATTCCATATCTCCAGATTCTCCAGAACTATCACAATTATGGAGGCCCACCATGTAATATGCTGGTACAACAAGCACATTACGAAACGCTTAACCTATTAGAGCTTGAGCCAACACCCAACAATTATTATATTCTGGAAGTCTGCAAGCAAGATCGGATATAAGGGCTACTTGGTACTTTAGAGGCCAGGGAATCATTAAGTAGAGGTAGCATCCCATACTTACCTTATTCAAGCGCATAAATCCAGTACTAAAAGCTCTGCTAAAATCCACTGTGACGGAGAAGGCTAGTGTTTTTTTACAAATAGTGTGAAGTTTCTTTATTTTTCATAAGCCCCAGAAATCAAAGTAATTTACTCAAGTAAATTTAAAAGTGATCAACTGTGGCTGATGGACACTCAGAGAAAAAGTAGGAGCAGCACAGAAGAAAGTTATATGACATTCAAAAAGAGAGAAATGCCGAGAGAACAACTGTTGTAGTCGACAGATGCGTATTTTACCAAATTTACACTATTTATCTATATCGCCAAAATGTTCAAATCTCAAGTTCATATATTAGGTTCTTTTCCAAACGGCAAAAGCACAAAGTTGGGAGGATCAAACCAAAACAAAAACTGAGAGCTGACTCTATCTGCTGCGATGGATGAAAGATAACGAATCAGAGTTTAAGATTTTCCATTCATTGAGAGTTGAGACATAAGATTTTCCATTCACTGAGACATATGCAGACAAATATGCACTCATTAGAAACCAAACAATCCAAATGCATGGTGCTCATTATGTCACTCACTTTCAGAGGTTAGGAAACGTGGATAAGACAACTATTACCTGAAGACCATCGGGCAATAATCTTTCCAATAGAAATCAACTGAATAATGCGGAGGTGTAAACTGAGAACCTCTTCTGGGGAAATACATCCTTATTCTGGCTCGTTCTCCAAAGTCAGAAGATCGAACTTCACGTACAGGAACTGGTGTGATCTTCCCAACAGTGTACCTGTAAGCTTCAAACACAATATCTAGTAAGTGTGAAAACTCCTATCAAAATAATAATGACTTCAGCAGAAAATACATCAAAGGCAAAAACTAAATTTCATAAAACTTAAGGACCTTTTTTGTTCTTCTTTTTTAACCAGAGTTATGTTGCACAATGATGACAATGACCAAAACTTACAGGCGGCAACAATTTATAACCAAAAAGGAAAAGGTATGACATATTCAAGCTACTTGTGGAGTAATTTTCAGTTGACAAATTACTGGAAGCCAAGGATTTATACAATCCAATGTTCTACAACGTCAATATTTTAAATTTCTGTACTTGCAGACGTCAGGCAAAATATTGAGCTCAGTGCCAGTGAATATGCATGAAATAAGAAACATTGAACACACATGCAAACCAGTTGTTGAGTATCAAACGGCCACTTTTGTGAACATAGTAGTATTAGAATTTAAGACTACAAAGATGTGGGTCAACCGATTTACCTGATACCGAGTTGCAAATTAAGCATTAGATAATAGCTTCTGTGGGCTCCAAACATGTCAATACATGAACTCTTTGGTGTCACTGAAATTTTATTTCGTTGTTTATTTTTCCGGGATATCTCAGTATGATTCCTCTCTCTCTCTTTGATCAGCACCCCTTGCATGTATTCTCTCTCATAAACCGAAGTGTTATTATCTCGCGTCTCATGTTGAACATCCTCAGAGGCTTGGGACAATGAGCATAAGGAGTCATAACGTATAAACTCTCCAGAAGGATCACAAGCAGTCCAATTTTTATCTAATGACATAGCCTTGTGTGATATACGTCTCGAATTTCTTAAAATTCCACCAATAGATATTTTCTCTGAAAAACTGCGCTTGACAGTTGGTCTAGCCTTGCCTTCCATTGAATTTAGCAAATGTCCAGACAACGAGCTTGATCCGTCACTGCTATATCCTACAGAGCTGCACCACCTCTTTAGGGATGGATGTTTAGTTCCTACTGGATAAAATGTTCCTTTTCCATCCTTTAGGCCCCGACTCCACGTTCCAAAATAATATCCTCCATCAGCAAACCTGTAAACTCCAGACCCGTCTCTTAACCCATTTAACCAAGAGCCATTGTACAGATCACCATTTTCCCATTTCATGACCCCTCTTCCACACATTTTCCCGCCTTTCCAACTCCCAATATATGTATTCCCACTACTCCACAAATACCTACCACTGCCTTCCTGTACTCCTTCCTTCCAAGATCCTTCATAGATATCTGAATCACAATACTGTTTTTTTCCCATCCCATGCTGAACATTCATCCTCCAGGAACCGTGGTAGAAAGAACCATCAGGTCCATTAAAAATGCCATAACCATGAACGTAACCGCCAGAGAAATCACCGACATATTGTGCTCCTGATGTCCAAATGAGCTTCCCTTTACCTGTCATTTTCCCTTCTTCCCAATCACCCTCGTATACTGTTCCATCAGACCAAGTGTATTTACCGTTACCATGAGGCAGAATTCCCTTAAAGTTCCCGACATAGACATCTCTATTTGAGAAGGCTTTCTCGCTACACAACAGATAAAAAACGAAAGATGTTATTTACAGAACCTGGTGTATAGATGAGAGGAGAGAAGACATAGATATAACCTGAGAATTATTACCTTACAGCGTAATCCATGACAGCATATAAAAATCAACTTAGCTCTCCAGGATATCATTCACAAACTTAAATCTCGTACAGGCTTTGTAACTATAGACAGACGGATCATCAAGTAGTAAAACAAATACTCCTCAATCGGCTTCACTATCTACAACAGAAGCAGGCAAGCGGGTTTCAGGACTCAGTATATACATCAAATAAATAGGCACAATACATCATAATTCACATTTCGTGTTGCCAAATAGAGAAAAGCTAATGGTTTCAGGATTCTGATCACTTGTGCACTAAGAAAAAGATGCAGGATCCTCTTAGATCATCACACATTTGTTCTGACTTGTGGTTGTGGATAAATTCATTTCTTTGTCTTAAATTATGAGGCACATTTGAAAAGCGTAAAATGCTGATTTATAGAAACTTTGGTAGCTCGTAGCTTTCAGAAAGGAATCTCAAACAAGTCTAAAGAAAACGCGATTAAGCTACCATACATCGAATTCCAAACCATGTTAAGCAACAAACCCTAAGGATTTAACGTAAAAAGCACAACACTGGTTCACTGTCGTAATCATCTACTTCCAAGCTAAAAACCATAGATCTTATATCTTTCTTAACATCACTATATGACTACAATTTTTTGGACTGAAACGATCTGCAACAAGCTACCAACAGAGCGTCTCCGAAACTTTGACAACAAATACAACGACAACAACCAAGCCTTATCTCACTAAGTGGAGTCGGCTGTATGAATCTTAGAACATCACTGTGCTTGGTTTTGCACCATGTCTTCCGTTAACAAATCTGAAACTTTGACAAATCCGACACTAATTTATAAAATGACAGAACCTAAATTTCAAATAATTTTAATTATATAAACTACTAATTTCCCACACAACGAATTATACGGCTAACCATCGTCTCCTTCATAGTATCTTACAACAGGAAAATAAATTTCTTTTCCTTTCAAACACTAATGAAATTTTTATATAATTTTTTAAAAAATGATCCAACAGATTATTTATTGGCAAAGTTCCTAGGACGGTCTAGTGATCCACTAATAATCAACATCGATATATTAACCTTAACTTTACCACCACCTGTGGCAATCCAATTGGTGTAGAGTTTTATACAAAACGCGCATGCGTAATTAATAGTAATTAATAGTAAATTTTTTTTTTTTAACTTCACGAGGTTTCCGACACATATGAATGCACAAACAAACAAACAATTAAATAATTAGTGAGTTAAACGAGGAAGAACAGCACCCGCTCACCTGGGTTCAGAACTTCAGATGAAAAACTCGAATCGAAAACCGAGACGAACTCTCAGCTCACCGAACCGGATTTCGGCTTTCGAGAACCGAAATTTTCGCGATCATTCGGTTTGAAGCTGCTGATTTATTTTTTTTTTTCACCTGCTGGAGAATGCATAAAACGCAGAATTAAGGAAAAGCTAAGGGGAAAGGGCAAAACCATCCGAAATACAAAGAGCTCTTTGGTTTGATTCCGTACTTCGGGAATCTTGCCACGTGTGTTGCGACCGTGGCTTGGGTCCCACTAGCTTTGTTCTCTCTCCTCCTACCTTCATTGCATCATCACATGGGAGATGGGACCCACGTGGACTTTGATGGGATAACAGGCAGGCATGCAGGCAGAGGGAGTCGGGGGAAAGCGTGTGCCAGCGCGGTACCCGATCCCGATTTCTAAAAGCAGGAAAGCATGTATGTCTCGCTGACACGGACCAAGTCCACTGCCACCAAATAGTATACCGGTGGAGAGATTTTTCAGTATCATTGAACGTCACATGTTACTGTACAAATGATGGAATATGTATGTCAAAAATTTAATAATTTAAAAAATAAACAAATTTTTTTACTATTTATATAAAAACACGTGATGTATTATCTATGTTCGTATACAATAAAAAATTTCTCGTACCTAAGGACTGAGGGGGACCGATCGGGTGTGTCTGGGCGCAGCAAACGAAACGTCATTCACGTGGGGATTGGATTCCGTCGGTTGGTCCGCTTCAGTCTTCCGCTAATACGCCTAAAAGTCATGTGGTATATAGCTGCTACTGTGCAATTTGCTAACCAGATTCTCTCACAGTTGTACTTTTATTTGTGAAGAGATTTTTTAATATGATCGGAATACGGAGTGATATATGTTATTATACAAATTGTGAGATATGTGTGTTAAAAAGTTAATAACTTAAAAAATATAATTTTTCATCACTTATATAAAAACACGTGGTGTACCATCCACGTTCTGGTCACAATCTCATATTTGTGAAGAGATTTTTCAGTCTGTCGAAGCACAGTCCGATACATCAAGTGTAGTAATACAATTGGTTGAAAACTTTTTAAAAAGAAATTCAACTAATTGTATTATGATACTTTGTGTACTGAACGATGTTCTTGGCACATGTAAAATTTTCTTCGATGTATGGCGTTCCTCTATTGCAAAATTTATACCGCCCATGTCAGATCACTTGTCCGTCTACAAAATCTAAATTTTGTCAAAGAGTGACGTGGCATAGGCGGCGGTAAGTATTCTTTGTTATTGAACCCCAAATTTGGGTCGCCTGAGACCCAAATACAAGGCGGACGAGTAAATGCACCACAAGCAGTCAATAACGTACTCTCTAATTCTTTCCAGCAGGAATATATACCGTATTTGAAGCCAACGGAAAACTTGGAAAGTAAATCTAAAAAAAGACATAAATACTTAGAGCTAAGGCAAGACTTGAAGCAAACCGAGCGTACTGGCATTCTAAGATTCATGTAGCCGACCCAACTTAGTAGGATAAGGCTTTGTTGGTGTTGTTGCACTACTTCTCACAACGGTGTAAACCTCAATTGTCAAACTTTTATGAAGTTAGAATAAGAGATACAAAGAGTTTACTGAAAAATACAGGTAAAAATACGAAGAGTTTATTGAAGGATACACAACGATGACTCGCAAGCACACGATTTAATTATTCTAACCGATACAATAAATCAAGCGCTACAATTACATGCATCTAAAAAAAGAAACGAGTAATCAAAACTACAACTCACCGTCTGTTGAACATCCGTCTGTTCCCAGAACTGAATCTCCCAGGTGGAGAGAACTCATATTTCTCAAGAAGAAAAGAGTTGCGGTTCCGCTTCTTAGCGTTCTTGAATTCACCACGGTTGCGTCTAGGAAGATAGGAATAATGCTTCTCTCGTTGATCTTGCTGGGTTTTTGATTTGGCAAATGGAGAAACAGCATAAGGTTTAATTCCCTGAAGCTCGGGATCATGGAAAAAATTGTGCGGTAGCTTGCTACTATCCATTTTTCTGAATGTAATCGAAATCCTGCAACCATAACAAAGTGTGAAAAGTCGGGAAATACACGTTAGAAAATGGTTGTACTGAATGGGGAATGCGGTAGGTTACCTTCTTGCCGGAACACCAGGTATGCAATGCTTAGCAACGTTAGCTGCATTACCATCTAGAAGAAGCACCGATCTGCAGATCATTACGCGTTAAATTTAATAATTACTTAGAAAACAAGGCATCAGCAATGCTTATAAACATTACAAGGTCATTCTATATCAGTACTACAACAAAATACGTAAAACAGTCTCAGATAGTACTCATACAAAGCGCTAGTCTATCAAAATTTGAAAACCTTTAACAACACTTCGTTTCGGAACCAAAAAACATATATCAAAACTCCGCTAAAGTTCATCTCTTCTGATGCATATATGTATCCTTGCATTTGATTTGGTTCAGAGCAAGAGAGATGCCGTGTTGGGTAGTGGGATGGAGAGAAATCGAAGGATATTCTGCAGTTATAACATATAGGGAAGATGTGGAGACTTTGTGTGGAAGAATCAGGTTTTGGCCGGCCTTGTGAGTTTAAATCCTCACAAAATCCCATTTCTTCGTGTTTCATTCTTAGTAAATAGCTTTGATTTTCACTCGACATCATGTCTTCTGCTTAAAATCGTGTTATTCATTAACAAAGTGTTACATCTCTTTATCGTTTCAACAATTGTTTGTTTATTATCTTAGATAAATATAAATTTACTACTTGAACTTCCCTAAATTTTTTATAGGACGGTAATAAGGTCAGCGATGTTTTATGGCACGGAATGTTGGGTGGTCAAATAGCTCCCATTTGTTATTACTAATGTGTCTTGTATCTTTTTTTTTTACCTTATATCTTATCAAAAACTAAGAAGATTGAGTGACAACGATACACTTCTCTAAACCTGTTTATCACCATACAATTTTTCCCTAGCTCCAACATGAACATATTATTTGACTGATAACTGAGGATCAATTTCAACTATAAGGGGCATTGAGAGAGTAACAACGAAACTAAACAATCAAAACATAAGTGATCAACTGAACAAAGAAGCAGTGCAGAAAGCATACCCGACGGGCAAACGTATAGAATAAGGTCCTGAAAAGTCTCCAGGTCCTACAACCTTTAGATTTGAACCGAAGAGTATCTTGCATTCGGCCAAAAGTGAAACCGTGCAAAACGGTCTAACAAAATCATCGTGGTCAATATGAGGAGGAATGCAATCCCCTTCGTCATAAATATTCACAATGCAGCTGTCCGGGATGCATGATGAAGGTAATATATGCCAACCAACCATCCTCTTTATCATTTGCTTGAACAAAGGAGGTAGAGGATCAACATCTTCATCTCTAACGATACCTGGCCGGTTCCCATTCTTATCCTGTAATTTTAGACAGAATAAGGTTATCGACGTACCTTGCCATTTCAATTAAGTCAGGGAAAAGGAAAGTACCACTGCATAATTGTAACAACAGCCAAATTGTATGGTCACACGTCCTTTACCACGCATCCACTTCCTAGGTTCGCTATACGTACGCGCTGTAAGATACACAAAAATAATTAGTAGCACACATCTTACTCATTCTATTTCACATGTATCTTAACCAATCTCAGCAACATGCTTTGGTATCTTTTCTGAGGATAGCTAAGCAAAGTCGAAGGAGAAAGAGAGTTTATGCTACCATACCTCTAAGTTGTCCACTTTTCCCCATACGTTGTAAATTGTAGACACACTCGATAATTTGCTTCTGCTCCTCGGCATCAAAAACCCGAGTATGTAGCTCTAGGCCCTGTAAGACATTTATTCGTCTGCCATGTCTGTACTCAATGTGGACGAAGTTCTGTCTCCGAACTTGTAATACTCGGTTATGCTCGTTTGGATCCTCCGAGGAATCTCCACTTTTTGCACCAGCGAATAACATCGGAGGAGATGAATTAGACGTGCACTCTATTTGGATTGATGAGTGGACAGGAGTTGTATGATAAGGTGTTTGGATTGGAGTGCACTCTTGCTGGTCAAGCATTTTATCGAAGGACTCCGTAGTATTCTCTGAGGACGGCACAATTGGTTCGTCCACACACTGGCATGGTGAAGGGGTTTGTGCATCCATGGACTTCAATTGTGCAGAACTATTATTATCATCATCACTGGAAAAAGATACCTTCTCACCTACTTTTTCTGCGTATATAAAATTTAAAAAGAAAAACAGGAAATGATTAATTGGTTTTCTTTTAAGGGTTAACTGGTTAATAATAACATATCTGTGCAATCATATATGAGCTCGTTCGGAATTGCTTTTATAATGGCTATAAGCGTTTTTTATGAAAATGCTTTTGAAATGAATCCTCAGTAAAAATGCAATTAAATCTTGAAAAAAATAAAGACTTGCTTCCCATGAAGCACTTATAAGTGCTTTGAAACTCAAAAACATTTTATCTAAAAGCTCTTTGAGTCATTTTAAAAACACTCTCAAACGATCTCACATGGATTAATTAACATGCTTTAACATTTCTCCCCCTAACTGGTGACAAAATACTTTTTTTTGTTGATACACTGAATTAAGCATATAGCACTTATTAGGTTTTGGTAAAATTATTCAGGAATTAAACAAAAAGCAAAAGGATAGTAAAAGGCATCTGCTTGTTACAATGTGAAAGCAAGGAATAATAAACTTAAAACAAAACATATTAATTAAAAATAGAAACCAAGTCATGAGCTTAAGCAATTCTAAGAGATAAAGTAAGATCATACATGCATGGTGCTTTACTGCAGTGACAAAAAGTAATAATTCACATCATCGTTGATATTTAACCGTTTAACCTATCGTTGGTAAAAAAATATAATAAATAATAATAATAATACACAATCAATTAAACCCTACACATGAAACACCAAGAATTCGAGAATATCAAATACAATAAATTTCCAAAATTCAAAAGGAAAAATAAAAAAAGAAGAAGTAAAAGGTGTCTGTAATCTGTATTTCTTACTGTTGAGGAGGGTGTGAATTCGACTCTCCAAAAGGAGCTGGCAGTTGCTGCAAAACCCGCCTGACAAAACTTCCAGAATTTGGTCGGGTTCTAAAGTCCTCGCCAAGCTCCTCCAATCTTGGCCCTGGCCATCCTCCATCATCATCGTCATCACTCGAACTCCTCAGAGGGGAGAGAGAGAGAGAGAGAGAGAGAGAGAGAGAGAGAGTTTCAGAGAGAGATGTATGCAAAAATAAATAAACAGAAAAAGAGAGAAGACTGACTGAACTAAAGGATTAAAACAATAAACACGACGACTTTGGAAAATTCGAGGTCAAGCTTGTTAATTGTTATGGTCGTTTAGAGAGAGATTTTTACGTGAAACTTGCTCTATCGTCTTCTATTGGGCTACTCTCTCTCTCTCTCTCTCTCTCTCTCTTAAACCGATCAATTGAATTGACCGGTCAACGGGTGATGAATTTGAGTCGTTGGATCGTATCGGACGGCCAAAAATAATTGGTATCCAAGAAAAATCGCTTTTGTAGGCCATCCCACGTTAAATTATTAAGGACTCCCCCACCAGTACGTCGATCACTTTTTTGCTTCGGACGTCACTTTTTCATTTCCTTATTACACGTACAAAGTAATGTTTCTTTAATTAAGACTGAAAATAAAGGATAGAGTAGTTATGAAATTCAAATCTAACCGATAAAACACATGTGATATTTACGTATTTGGGAAGATCTAAGGATATGATGTTTCTATATGGAGGAAACGTTGAACGGAATTGATTGTGAAAGGCTATATTGATTTCGACCACATAGAATCTACAAAGTGTAGATTCACATAAAGATGTGTCTTCATTTTGAATGAAAGAGCTGTGAGTTGGATAAACGACATGGAGAAGTGCATATGCTCTCCACCTGAGTAACATAATATGATTTTGCTTCAAATGCTAATTGATAGGCTGTTTTGAATAAAGAAGTTTATCATTAAGCTTGTATATGTTTCTATCATTAGATCAATAATGTCGTTATTAGGTGATTACAATGGGGTATTAGCTCAAGCCAAGGAACTAGGGTTTCATGAGTCATTCAAACAAAAATTGAAAAGCATTGTCACAAGATTAGAGAATCTGTGAAGAAGAAAAAGAAGATTCAAGTTTAAAGAGTTAACGCTGCAGAAGAACGTAACGAACCCAACTACTAACGAGATTACACAAAAGTAGCTTAATCAGCACTTGAATAGTTTTGGAGTGCGTCATTGTGACTATTGGCTTTCGTGCAACTAGGAGATTGTTAGAGTTTTGCCCTAAAACCTCTTTTGTTTTGGCGACTCATTGGGTAGTTTAGTTGCTTATGAGATATTTTAAAAGACTTTTCTGCCAAAATAGGTAACGAATAATGAATGGTAAGGCAAGATTAATTCATTTATGAGTTTGGCTTTATATTATAGAGATAATATACTAATAAAAGAGTCCATGAGATTTAAGGTATGGAAGCAATGTTGTAAACAAGGTTAGAGCAGTAAGACTTGTATTTCATAGTCACTTAGTCTTTAAACAAAATTTCTAGCCGTTTAGAAAGGACTATTTGGAAAGGCTGTTGTATATTGCATTAAGGTTAACATGGTATTGTGCTATGTGTGATAGACGCATGGTGGATATACAGGTGCTTGTCTGTTGAACAAGTTCATTGAACATTGATTGCGTTAAACATATGGATGCTTACCATATGTCAAAAGTTATAAAGCTTTAGATTGTAGTTTGTAAGTTCTTTGAACTAAGGCATCATCGATTAAGTGGAGGTCTTAGGTTCACTCATCGCCAAATACGAATTTGAACCACATTATTTCTAGCCAATTGTGAGAATTTGCCCACTCTCCCACCTTAATAGTGTAGATTTATTAAAAAAAAGTAATACAATTGTACATAGATAATATTTTATAGATCTTATTGGATATTCTACACTAATCTTACCCTAATGGGAGTATGAGGATGTGAACCCGAAAAATAATGAGTTGAGGAGGAAGACCTAGCTGGATTGAGAAAGAAGACCTAGCTACCAGGACGGTGACGTCGCCTCTCTTGTGTTGTCTGAATTCAAATTAGTAACGAAGGAGAGATTGTATACCTGAGCAGTTTTGGTGATGTGGTGGTGCTATGATCGTAATTTGGTTTTGGTTTTCTCGTGATGGGGCCGCTAGGGTAATTTTGTTTGATGATAATTGTTTTTAAATTATAATAACCTTTTTAAAAGCAAGGAAAATTAAGGAAAAAAAAATTTAGGTTTACTTTGGGAATACTGGCGGTGGGGGAAGAGTTTATAATTTTTATTTTTGACTTTTTTTGTAGGGGGTGGAAATATTAGGTGGATGTGAAAATAAGACAATAGAATGCGCATAATTCCACTCATAAGAAATTCCATTCCAACTATAATTTACCCATTTAATTTTTTGCCCATAATGACTGGGAATTGTTATTGGTACTTTAACATTCTCATTTTGCACTCCAAACATTATATATTTAGAAATAAAAATACATTTGTGAGGAGTGCGAAATGAAATTTTTTGAGTGCTAATAACAGTTCTCATTATGACTTGAGTAAACTTGATATAAATTCAATTTTGTAAGTCTTTAATCTATATTGAGTTTAGTCCACTTTGTCGGATTATGTATGTTCATTGATTATCCACATCATCTTACTTTTATTATCTGTTTATTAAATTATGATAAATATTATCTCTTATTTATAGGATTAATTTACTTAATTAAGGGTTAAATATAAGAATTATATATTTTTTTTCCTACCCCAATTCGAATCTCAATTTGTTCTTCTACCTCCATCACATGTTAATTGTGCTAATTGATTTACGTTGTTGGTTCTATATTAGTATGAGTTAATAAATATATGATGATTAAATTCCTCCAATCAAATTTTCATGGATGATAGGTAACTTAAGTTTTGTTTATTTTTGTAATTCTACTTTCATGTTAAATGTATTTAATCAATTTATGATGTAGGTATAATATATGATGTCATATAAATTTATTTTTAACAATTTTTTAGAAAAGTGGTTAGATCTTTATGTCACGTCTCGGCTCGGACCCCCACCATATCCCGGGCTCGACTCTACCGTAGCACGATATTATCCGCTTTGGGCCCCGACCACTCCCTCACTGTTTTGTTTATGGGAACTCACATGAGAACTTCCTAGTGGGTCACTCATCATGGGATTGCTCTCGCGCGAACTCGCTTAACTTCAGAGTTTCGATGGAACCTGAAGCCAGTGAGCTCCCAAAATGCCTCGTGCTAATTAGAGGTGGTCATGTACATATAAGACTTACAGGATCCTCACCCCTGGGCCCAAAAGGCCTCGTACTAATTAGAGGTCGGCATGTACATATAAGACTTACATGATACTCACCCCTGGGGCCAAAAGGCCTCGTGCTAATTAGAGGTGGGCATGTACATATAAGACTTACGGGATCCTCACCCCTAGGCGATGTGTAATCTTACAATCCACCCCTTAGGGGCTCGACGTTCTCGTCGGCACGCTTCGGGCTAGAGATTGGCTATGATACCAAATTGTCACATCTCGCCCTGGGCTCCGACCACATCCCGGGCTCGACTCCACTATAGCACAATATTGTCCGCTTTGGGCCCTGACCACGCCCTCACGGTTTTTTTTCTTTAACTCACTCGAGCAGAACTTCCCAGTAGGTCACCCATCTTGGGAATGCTCTGGCCCATTCTCGCTTAACTTCGGAGTTCCTACGGAACCCGAAGTTAGTGAGTTCCCAAAAGGTCTCGTGCTAGGTAGAGATGAGAATATACATATAAGGCTTACATGATCCACTTTCCTGGGCAATGTGAGATGTAACAATTCACCCCCCTTAGAGGCTCGACGTCCTAGTCGGCACACTTCCGACCAGGAATTGGCTCTGATACCAAATTGTCACATCCCGGCCCGGGCCCCCACCACATTCTGGGCTTAACTCCACCGTAGCACGATATTGTCCACTTTGGGCCCCGACCACGCCTTCATGGTTTTATTTCTGGGAACTCACACGAGAACTTCACAGTGAGTCACCCATCTTGGGATTGCTCTCGTGCGAACTCGTTTAACTTCAGAGTTCCAATGGAATCCGAAGCCAGTGAGCTCTCAAAATGTCTCGTGCTAATTGGAGGTGGACATGTACATATAAGGCTTATAGGATTATCACCCCTGGACGATGTGGGATCTTACATTTATATTTAAATATTTAAATTAAAAATATGAATAAAAATGTCTAAATCAAGAAATTTATTTAAAGTAGAAAAATATCACACCTGGCTATATCTAATAACAACTCAAAATTTTTCGACCCAAATCAAAGTTACCCCAAACCTTATGCCAACCAGCAAGCAGACCTAAACATTTGTAGAAACCTTCTAGATGCTCATGCATCACCACCATTAGCTGAAGATCGAATTCCTCAGCTTCTTCTCGAATGCCCATTAAGAAAGTCCTGTTTTATATCAATGAAATCAATAGTACCGTCTTCAAACTCTAGAAATTCAATAAGTATATCTCATTCCGACCCTGAGACTGATCTAATATTAGCACATTAACGAAAATAAAATATCATGCAAGGACAAAGTAAAACGAGAATCGAGTTCTATTGGCAAAGTAACAGTTTTTGAATTTCAGCAATAAAATGGGAAAACAATTGAGTTTCAAGGGATAGAAAAAAATAAGTTAAAGATATAAGTAATGTTAGGTAGATTATATTTGTAAATTAAATAATGTGACACCAATAAAAAATAAACACGTTAACACTTAAAATAATAATATGTTAGTAGATTTTCATGTCATTTAATTAAAAAAATTTATTTACAAAATTAGTCCGATTATTAAAAAATATTCAGGCCCTTTATGCAAAGGGGTCCCTGTTTTTCTTTTGTTCAAAAAATAGGGATTAGGTGTGGAGCTCACTCCACATTGAACTTCAACGATCCAAACCGTCTATTTTGTAAGTCTCGATTCATAGATCATCCTTACAAAAATTCAATTCAATCCGAAACCATTTCCTATTTAATTATCAAGATAAAATTTCATTATTTCTTATATAACAAAATACTCGTTAATTTCTTTGAACCTAATTATCTTAAACATTTCCGATTTAGCTAATATTTTACAAGGATAATTTATAAAGTACAATTTGAAAAATAAACGATTCGGATCGTTAAAGTTCGATGTAGTGCCCAAATCATTTTTATAAAAAAATGGAATTCCTTCCCTTAAAGATTTTCCAAAAAATATTATCTTCCCTTGGAAAAATCCCAACTCAGACAAACTCTACACTCGTCCCTTCAATTCAATTTCCATTTCCATCAGTCCCTCACAAAGTGAAAAATGGAGGTGACGTCGGTACAGGGCGTCGCCGGCGGTGTCCAGCACGTCCTCTGCGGCCCCTCCTCGCCCATTTCTTCTCTATCCATTCTCTCTCCGACTCCATGGAGGAGCGCAAGAGCCAAGAATTCTCATCTCTGTTGTGCCACAACTCTTGTGGGGGAGGCTCCCAACAATGGCAGTAACAGGGTCCCGAAGCGTCACTCCAAGCACTACTTAGCCAGACAGTCTGCAATTGTTCAAGTCCAAGACTCCTCCGACTTGGGCTCCGCTCTCACAAGGTCCTTCTCTGCAATTTTCTTTTCGATAAGTTCATTTTTTGCCCCATTTCTGCACATTTATTTTCTTGAGTTCTTTTGTTTTTCCAAGTGAATGATGACTGAATTAGTATCCGGGTTTTTAGTCCGTAGCGAAATTTGACCGTTACATTGTTTTGTTTGAATTGCAAGTAATGGAGTGAATTGGGTGTTATGATATCCTGTATTTTGTTTCATCCTTGTCTTTTTTCTATATGTTTACAGTTTTTGTTTCATGAGCTAAGTTTTTTCAATTGAAACTCGAAATGGGTTTTGTAAAAAGGGGCTGCATTGTGCTGTTCCATTATCTGTTTTTGGTTCTCTTTGATGCTTGTGCTGTATGGAATGAAGTGTTTATCTTTTTGTTTTCTCGAAAATAATTTACTTTTTCATTTTTCATCTGACATCATTCAGATTATACTTAGCCAGTGTTATGGAGACCGTATACTATAAAGGTCGTACCCAGTGCACAAGGCTCCCGCTTTACGCAGGGTCTGGGAGAGGTGAATGTCGGCTAGCCTTACCCCCATTTATGGAGAGGCTGCTCCCAAGTCTCGAACCCGAGACCTACCGCTCATGGGCGAAGGCACTTGCCATCGCACCAAGTGCGACCTCTATGATATGTTAATTTTCCCCAAATGATATGTTAATTTTCATGTTCATGTTCATGTCATCCAATTTTTATTTTTCATCTTTACCGTTGCATTTTGTTTCTTAATAATGCTACTGGGATTATCTGCATTCTTTGATTTATTTTATTTTAGATTTGTTCGCAATACTGAAATATCTTTTTTTTTTGTGATTGTGTAACTTGATTCCTTCGATCATGAAGTAATCTTTTTGAACTGTGAATCACCTATTCTGGTTATGCAGAGTAACTGACATTAATTTCCCCCCTCAGATTAGGTGGGAGTTTGACGGTTCAAGACTTGAATGCCATTATACGCCATTTGGGGACGAAGAAAAGATGGCATGATCTTTCCCAGGTGCTATGACTTTGAAAATCTAAATGTTACTATTATAATTATTATATTTTGTTAGTGAATATTTTATATTTGGTGCAACCTGTTTTATTTATTTCTGTTTAACATTTAATATTTATTTAACACCAATATCAGATTGCAAAAGCCTTCCGGACTTCTTTTTGGTTTCATGATTTCTTGCAAGTAATGTATGCTGTTTTAGTGTACTTGTCTGTGTTGCTAAGCTTTTCGATCATGCAGTTTATATTCAGTTTTCATTCCTTATGTCTCCAATAGTGTGCTAAGAAGTAGTGTGCTAAGAAAAAGCATGTTGGTGGTTTTCCTCTCACTCCCTCTCTCCAGTCGTGTGTACATGCTCCTGTTAACAAAACATATATGTTGTTGTCCTTTTTGTCTTTGAATGTTGTACCCAAAATTATTGAGTTTCTCTTTCCAGTTTTTGATATTAGAATAAATTTGCAATTGTTACAGCTCTTTGAATGGATGCTACAGAATGAAAAAGTCAGTGCATCATCCTATAGCAGCTATATAAAGTTCATGGGAAAGAGCCTCAATCCTGTAAAAGCACTAGAAATATACAATAACATTCAAGATGAATCAACCAAAAAGAATGTTCACATATGCAATTCTGTTCTTGGTAGTCTGATCAGGAGTGGCAAGTTTGATGTCAGCTTTAAGTTATTTGACCAGATGAAGCAGAATGGTTTAACGCCAGATGCTGTCACATATAGTACGGTATGCATTTCAATGTATCATGCAATGTTGGTTTCCTTGGCATTTCAAACAAAAGTTTTTTCTTACAAAATGATAACATACAGAGGATATGCGCTGAATCTTTGATCAAGGAGTGAATTCAATGATAAGAATTGAAAATTAAAATACTGTTTTACTGGGAAATCATAATTGTCCTTGGCTGACGATGCTACGTAAAAATGAAAATTATTAAAACAAGAGAACTGTTTGTGGATAAGGAGTTCTCATCCAAAATTGCATTCCGTAAGAATAACATTAACACATAGTGATTGTGATTATGATTCATTTTAACTAATTTCCCAGTGGCTTGTTCTTTGTGGCCTCACTTACTTAAAGAGAAATGCTTATGTTGTGCTATTCCAGAGTCCTGCAGACTGCAGTGCATTACGCAAGGAATTTATTTTTGGTAGAGATGTCTGGAGAGATGTGTTGGGATGGAAATTTTCTGGGTTTAATGAATTGGAAGCAATACAGGGGTTCTTTGAGAATGTGCTTGGGAAGGAGATGGAGCATTTATGGGATAGGGTGTGTTTTTGGGGTTTTTTTTATTGTGGGCAGATGTAACTTCAAAGTTTAGAGAGCTATCCTTTATTGTATCAGATTTGACAACATTTATTAGGTAGTTTTCTGGAAATGATGTGGTTGTCTTGATGCAACTTCTTTAGGATGGAATTGTTGATGTAGATTCCTTATTTATTTGTTCCCTGAAGTGGATTTCTTGTTCGCTACTTTTGGACTGCCTTTTTTTTCTTTTACCGTTAATGAATAGGTCTGTTCCTGACAAAAAAAGTATCATTAAAACTCAAAATATAAACTAGCAGTTATCATAAATGAATGAAATATAAAAAATCTAACAACTTAATAACTTATACAATACATGTTAATTTTCGGAATAGCTCTTTGTTTCTTCAAGTGAAATTGTTATATGATTTACTAGTATATTGTGTAAGACGAAAGTATAAAAGCTTTCCCAGTGACATTTCCTAATTCCTACTTTATATGAAGTACACTTATTAATAAATTTTCTAAGAGAAACTTGAAAGATTGTGAGCTGTCATGATTAACATATGACTACATTAATTTCATAAACGAAATAAGAAACGTCTAATGCCAGCTAGCAACAATACATGTTAATTTTCTGAACATCCGTTTGTTTTTCTGATAAGTAAAACCTGTTCAATACTAAATTGCTTATTCATATGTTTGACCTGCATTACTATTAATCTACTATTATCTTAGCTGCTTGCAGGTTGCAGCAAACTCAAAAATGGTTATAATAAGGCATTAGAATTTGTTCAAGAATTGCAGCGTAATGAGCTGCAGATGGACAGTGTAATTTATGGTACACTTTTAGCTGTCTGTGCATCTAATAATAAATTGGAGGAAGCAGAAGGTTATTTTAAGAAGATGAAGGATGAGGGTCATTCACCAAATGTCTACCACTACAGCTCTTTGCTTAATGCGTACTCTATGAGAGGGAACTACAAGGAGGCTGATGTTTTGGTTCAAGATATGAAATCTGCAGGGTTAGTACCAAATAAGGTTTGTTCATGTTTAACTGCTATACATGATTACCTCATTCCAAAGTTCATTAGTTACTTCTATCACTGATATCTCTTGTTGTAAGAGTTCTACACTAAAGGATGTAAGAATAGATCATATAACACATACGCATGGTTTGAGATGGCTACATTTTGGTTGCACCAAATACAGAATAAGGTCCAATCTTGATCACTAAAAGTCTTACTCCGAAAAAGCAGTACCCTGATTGACAATGTTACAGGTCTTAATCTTTTTGGTTCTAGCTGGAAATGAGTGTGCATAGTAGATTATAGTAACTCATTCACTCTGTTACTTCGTATTGCAACTTCACGATTTTATGTAAAAATTCTTCCTATAAAAAAATTATACATGAAAATTTTGATTAATCACTCATCAGTCTACAATTTTGTCTTCACCTACGTACTCTTCATTTGGTCTTCATGCTTCTCAACATATTGGATATTTAGTATTAGCTTGCAGATCTGTAAATGCTTGGTTGGTAAAGATAAAATAAGAGTTGTACTTATTTTATGCAAAGGTGCAAGCTTAGAACTTCTTATTCTTTGCTTAATTTTTGTGTACTTCAAAGATTTTAGTGATAATATCTTCTCCTACTGCAAGTGCTCGCAGGTTATTTTGACAACTTTATTGAAGGTTTATGTCAGAGGGGGGCTGTTTGAAAAATCAAGAGAACTATTAGGTGAACTGGAAGCTTTGGGTTATGCTGAAGACGAGGTACACGAGTACTTTTCATCTAACTCATTAGTTTAAAAAGCCAAGATGTTGTCAGTTTGCCCTGCTATGGTTTTCTCTATGGAAAATAAGTGCTTTAGAGCCAAATAGAGTAGCTTATAGAATGTCAATATTATTTAATTTGCACCAGATAATCTAATAAATTAAGTAAGAAACTCTCAAAAACAAATTCAGGGCAACAATGTGGTTTGACAATGAAATACCATAAATCGTTGTAGATACCATTTGTAAGGCTTTAATACCATAGATACAATTTATAGGGGTTTGATTTTGTAGTTACCATTTGAAACCTTTGTTTGCTTGCTTACACAGATAGTATTAACTTTTATCTGATTGATTTTATTCCCTCGAGTCATTCCCTTAAAGTAGGTCATGAAACATATTGAGTAAAATGCTTTGTGGTTTTCTCTTGGAATGAGCTTTCTGTGTCTTATCCTAACATCTTGTGCTTGCTGAATTGGTAAAAATATCTAGTAATGATTATTTTGTTTACACTAATGTGTTGTTTTCGTGTCACATACTGGACCCCTACAATCTGACAATCCAGCTATCATTTGTTACTTCTAGTTCTAGGAACTTGATTTATTTTCTTTTTGGTCTTGTAACATTTGTGGCTATGACTTATTTGTAGATGCCGTACTGTTTATTGATGGATGCCCTTGCGAAGGCTGGGCGAATACATGAAGCTAAGTTGGTTTTTCAAGAAATGAAGGAGAAGTCCGTCCGATCAGGTAAGTTTTATCAGAGACAAATTCTCAAACTTTTCTGTACTCAAAATATGCATATTATTGTATCATACACATGCTGCACTAAAAGCCTCAGGGGAAGCTGAATTATGCATTGTCTTCCAATGTTCAAAAGCATACGTGTAGGTTCTCAACCAAGCTATTAATGCTACAGGTCTTTACAAATGATATGCACAAGATAGGAGCTCTTAAGTTACCCTAAGTAACTTAAAACTTGTGCATGAATCCCTTTTCCAAAAAAATAAGTGACAGTCTGGGAAAAGTATAGATGTTTTTGGAGTTTTGGTAGATACTTGCACTGAACACTGTATTTCTTGTAGGATTTTTCTTACTAACAGAAGTTTAAGTTTCTATCTTTACAACTGAAATTGTTTTGATTATCTATTCTTGCACCTTGCAGATGGCTATTCTTACAGTATCATGATTTCCGCTTTCTGCCGAGGTGGGCTTCTGGAAGATGCAAAGCAGCTGGCAAAGGATTTTGAAGGAACCCATGATAGATATGATTTAGTTATGTTGAATACAATGATCTGTGCCTATTGCAGAGCAGGCGATATGGATAGTGTAATGGAAATGATGAGAAAAATGGATGAACTAAAAATCACTCCTGATTATAATACCTTTCATATCCTCATAAAATACTTCTGCAAGGAGAAGTTATACCTTCTTGCTTATCAGACCATGGAGGACATGCACAACAAGGGCCACCAACCAGATGAGGTATTCTTCCGAGATGCATCTATACTTGTTGAACTAAGTGAGTTTAGTTTCCGCAACTGTAGAAGTTTGCAGACTATCTCTTGTCAATTTACTTGCCTTTAAAAAGTATGAGTCAATGGAAACATATTGTACATTTTGTCATTTATGCAATTATTGATAGATCGAAGAAAAAGAAGTGCTCTTGAAATAACTAAAAACAAGTAGGGAAGAACTTTCATTATGCATAGGCTTCAGGGTTTGGGGCTTTGTTATTGTTGCTATTTTGTGTGAACACTAAATATTTACCTAAAAGAGTTTGCCTAAAACACACCTGTAAATGTTTGCCTTAAAGAGTCAAGCTTGAATTAATAGGGTTCTTTCCTAATAGTAGACTTCTAGTCTATTATGTAACTTTTATGCTTATCATATTAGTTTGTAAGTTTGCACTGCTTAGAGTTCTTTAAACAAGAAGCTTGAGGATGGGTGTGTTAAATGGTCAATACCTTTTTAGCTTGTTTGTTGCTGCCAATATGATACTGTTGTTTTATTTTTGAAATTAGTCTTAAAAATTTGAAGTTCCAATAAATTAAATCCTTTTAGGTATATATAATAATTTACAAATATTGAAATTGTTAAGAAAATTTTTGTATCATTTTTCATCATTATTACCACCACGCATCACTGACTGTATTGTGCAATGCCACTACAATCATAAAGCAGCACTATTTTAGCCATTAAGCGAGCATATATGGTATATTGGCATATTGCTTACGTACTAATGGACTGTTGGATCCAAAACCAACAAATTACTACGTTATGGACATTGAAGATGATCTGGATTTTGATTCATTGGCTAGTGAGGGTTTATCGCGATTCTGATCCTTGTCCATAAGTGTTTTCTTTGTATTTACGCACATTCATGATGCATAAAATACATGCACAAATACATACAAGGGGATTCTGAAACATCGTTTTTGTTTTCTTCAAAAGTAAAACATCAGAATGCTTTGTGGTGCAAAGAATATGCAAGAGCCTTGAGTTTTGAAATAGTGGTGGTATCTTATATTTCAGGAACTGTGTTCCTCCTTAATGTTTCTTCTTGGTAAGATAAGAGCATATTCAGAAGCATACTCTGTTTACAATATGCTGAGATATAGCAAGCGGACAATGTGCAAGGCCCTTCATGAGAAGATTCTGCACATTCTAGTAGCAGGACAGCTTCTCAGAGATGCTTATGTAGTAGTCAAGGTGAGCTATATAATTTGAAAGATACGTTTGTTCAATGCGTATCTTATGACTCTTGTAATTACTTTTTTCTTTTCTGGTCAGGACAATGCAGGGTTAATTTCTAAGCCTGCTATTAAAAAGTTTGCAACTGCCTTTATGAAGTTGGGAAACATCAACTTGATAAATGATGTTTTGAAGGCGGTTGATGCTTCTGGCTGTAAGATAGATCAGGTAAACTATCATGGGTGTTAATAAATTTCTTCAGAAATTTTATACTTTTATCCATAAGCAACTTGCTTCAGACTATTATGAGATACCAGGTGGTCATGGAAGTATGCGGGAGTCATCAAGCCCTGTCTCTTTCCTTTCGGGAAGGGAGTGATTTTATGGTGGATTTTATTCCATCTACTGTTTTGGATCTACCTATTTTTTATTTGTTAGTATATAATAAGTGAGGACAATATTCCTTAAAGAGAGAAATAGTGAACACCCAGTAGACGGGCGGGGTAACAATGGGTGCACCAAGTTGTGGGGAAAATGTACATAAGCAATGAAATCTGCAATGGATATAAAATCCTCAACGGAAGCTTTACACCTCTTCTGTTTCAGATTTTACCTTTTGAAGTCATTGCTTAGTTTCATTCCTTCATTGCACAGGGACTATTTCAGATGGCCATATCTCGCTATGTTTCACTCCCTGAGAAGAAGGACATGCTTTTTCAAATGCTACAGTGGATGCCAGGACAAGGTTATGTTGCTGATTCAGCTACAAGAAACGTGATACTGAAAAACTCTCACTTGTTTGGTCGCCAACAGATTGCGGAGATACTCTCAAAGCAGCATATGATTTCAAAAGCTTCAAAATCTCGCGAGAAGGAGAAAAGAGTTTGAAATCTGTGGAAATACCAGGTATATTCCATCCTAGCTCAACACTTTGTGAAGTGCAATATGCTGGTTGATGTCTGGTTGAGGTCGAAGCTTGCTTGCTAGTATAAGTAGTCTTCACATATGTGAGCCCCAGCTTCTTTGACTCGTTTTGGCTGACCCCTTGTACAGTGAGAATTGGATTAGGTTTATCATATAACCTTTCATGCATGTAATCGGATTCTGTAATTCAATCATAATTCTTTGGCTATATAAATTTACGCAATCTTTCTTAGCGGCAATTAGTAAGGCTTTGACTACTGAATAGAGTAAGAACCAACCAATTTTCCCTAGTAGTAAAGCTTTGACTATCTACCATGCCGTCAACCACTGGCCTTCCACCAGCATCTATACAGAAACGCTGAAGAGGCCTATTGAAATTCGGCGCATAAGTTAACTTCTGCCTTGGTAAAAACAATAGTTTCTTGCGGATCACTGACCATCCATATGGACCATATCGCAGCTGCTTGGAATATGGTAGGACAAGTGGCCCCAAGTTGGATGTGTTAGTTCTTAAAGCTTTGGTGGCCGCATGTACAAGAGCCCTTGAAACCTCTGCAAGTCCAGCTTCATCTGGTTGCTGGAAGACAGATTGGTATGCTTCGTCATTCGAACAAATGTGTGTTCGGACAAGATGCTGGAGCTTGTACTTGGCTGTTTTCTTGTCCTGCTTCCTATTGTATGTCAGTTAAATGTGACAATTATCTCAAATAAACTAGTTACAATTTTAATAGAAAATATGATTTTGCTCTCTGAAACTCAATTATCTTTACCTAAAACTCGACGTATATTGTTTATTTCAAATGTATGCAGTTTAATAGATGAGGATCTTCATGGTGAAGTTGCAAGTCATTTGATAAATAAATTGCAAATGACATGCTCATAACTTTCCATAAGAATTCACACTTTGGGGGCAAAGATGGGGAGTTCAGAGTGATAAAATGGGCGGGGTTTATTTTAAGTGGGCTCAATCTCATGCAGGCTTAAAGGCCCAAAACTAGGAAACCAAAAACCAAGAAGCCCATCGTTTCAATTAAGTAAGAAGCCCGCCACTCAGTATTACGATTTGGTAGTATTTCTCTTCATATGTAAGTGAGAAGATTTAGGTTCGAATCTCGTAGATGACAAATTCGATACCAAATTAAGTTGCTCATTGTGTGGTTTAGCCGAACATTTCATTCTGTCTAGTGTAAAATATATCATTATACTTAAAAAAAAGAGTAAACTGTCAGTTTACCCCCTGAACTTTCACCTCATTTTCGATTTCCCCCCTGAACTTTTATATTGGAAAATTAAGGACTCAAACTAATTTTTTTAGCCAATTTGCCCCCTACCGTTAGTTTTTCATATATTCCATCCATATTTATGTTAAGTGAGACTTTGTGCACAACATGTGAGGGTAGTTAAGTCATTTCATTTTTAAAATGATTAAAAAATTGAAGATAAAAAAAAAACAAAACTTTCCCTCTATATTTTCCCGCTAATTCCTATCCTCGATTTTATGTTTTCCCTCTCATTCCTATGCATGAGAAATGACATATGAGATTATTGTCTACCATTTTTATTTTCTCTAACAAATTAATAATTTGACAAATGCTAATGGTACTATTGTCTCCAAAGCAGTGCATTAATATAAGAAACCCTAGTCTTTTTTATGGACATGTTTCTTATATTAATGTACTGCTTTGGAGACAATAACACCATGGGCATTTGCCAAATATTAATTTGTTAGAGAAAAATGGTAGTACATGCTTCAAGAAAAAGATTAACTTAGCTACTTATGAAGACAATAACACCATATGTCATTTCTCATGCATAGGACTAAGAGGGAAAAATAAAATTGAGGATAGGAATTAGCGGGAAAAAATAGAGGGAAAATTTTTATTATTATTTATTTTCAGTTTTTAATCATTTTTAAAAGTGAAATGACTTAACTATCCTCACATGTTGTGCACATGGTCTTACTTAACGGAAATATGGATGGAATATATGAAAAACTAACGGTAGGGCGCAAATTGGCTAAAAAAATTAGTTTGAATCCTTAATTTTCCAAAAGAAAATTCAGGGGGAAGTCGAAAGTGAGGTGAAAGTTCAAGGGTAAAGTTTACCCTAAAAAAAAAAAAAAAAAAAAAAAAAAACGTAAGAAGCCTGGCACACAACTATTCCTCCTCCTTCTCTCTCTCGCTCTCTGTTCGCTGGGCTGCCGCGACCGGTCCACCACCACTCCAAAGCACGAGGCGACTCCATATCCGCCTCCACAATCTCACCTCCACCTACTTCCTCTCTCATTATCGACGCCGTATCCAAGCTTCATCGTAACAGAGCTTCGAGAAAAAGGTAAGTCGGACAACTAATTTTTTTTTTAAATTTTTTTATGAAATGATATAATGTTAGGGTTGTTGTGATTAGAAATTTTTGTATGTATTTAACAAAATTTCGACTCATTATTTGTTTCAATTGTTGGTATAAATTTCTGATTGAAATGATTTATGAATGCGTGGCAGATGGCACTGAGAGGAGTGTGGCAATTGCAAAATCCAAACTTATGGGATTTTCACATAGAAACCCTCGATACAATTACACTTTATAGAAATACACTTTGAAGTTCGAACCCAATATTTTAGAAAAGCACTCTTCTTATAAGAGCAAATCCAGCATCAAAGCCTTCTAGGATAACTTCCTAAATAGTCTTTAATAAACAGGAACTATCTTTAATGAACAGTAATTACTTTTTGCATCTCTACCTGTAACTGAATAGTCATGTCAATAGGTGATAAAATATTAGTATTTTTTATTTTATAAAATAATACAAAATAATTTTATTTGTAATTTCGGATAAGATTTTTAATCGTTTTCATTGTCTCATGTGTCATTATCCGAAAAGACAATTTTTCGTGATAGATTTCGATAAGATTTTTATCTAATACAGTCTTGCCACGTGTCGTTACATTTTCAGAATCGTTGAGGATAAATTTCTGATAAGATTTTTGATCAATCACGTCACGTCACGTGTGACAATATGTTTACAATATTTGAGAAAAGATTTTGATCAGATTTTTAACGAATGACGACATGCCACGTGACATTATCTACATCCTAATTTTGTCTTTCTCCTCCATATAACCCACCATCCATCCTAAGAAATCACACATCAAAATCAAAATCTCTATCATTAATCATAGTTTCTGCTTCCTTCTTACAATGTCTTCTTCGAGGATGTTGTGGGAAATCGACGAGCAAGAGAAATAATTGTTTAAATAAGGGGAAGAATTGTTTCAGTATGCAAACAGACTAAGAAACCAACTGGGGAGAAAAGTGGTGAAACTGAAGACTTAGACATGTAACCAAACATCCTAGCGTGCAAGGTACGTGGACAACAGATACGAAGTTTTGAGGCACAATGAAACAATTTGCATCGCAAGCAGTTTCTTCCGGTGTGTTTCTGAGCAGTTTAGTTTAATGTAACCAAAAATACAGCTCCTAGTTTGTGGGCTATAGTTCCGAATTGGCAGTCGAGTCGATTGTTTACTTTAGCAGTTTGTTTACTATGAATAGGGTATTCTGTTTCTCGTCAAATAACTTAAACCTCAGAAGATGCTCTATGAGATTATGATATCATCTTGCTTTACCCTAATGCCATTGTTTACCCTATCCGGCATTTGAGTCAACAAAATCGTTAATAGCTGACGTGACATGGGCATTATTGTGAAGTTCAAGTTTAAAGAGGTGTGGGTTGTATTCTTTTAAGTTTTTATCTTCGGTTAGTTTTGATCTTTTAATTGTGATTAATTTCTACTATAATGTCCATGGCACGTTAGTACATGCCCATTTTGTATACAGATTTGTCGGAATAAGGTAAAGTGGGACACAAAACAAGAGCGTAGATGATAGTGAGACACAATGGAGTGTACGGGGTAATGTGGGACTAAATAACATTGTTGTAAAAATCTCCGCCTAGCACCGCTTAAGTCCGGTTTAGGCGCTAGGCGGCTGGCCGCCCTCCTATTAATGCCTAGGCGTTAGAAAATTAAGAAAAAATGTCTAGACCTGCTGAGACGCTTGCCTAGACCGCCTAGATTGCGACTCTCTTAAATAAAAAATAAATAACTTTCATTTTGCATTTTATTTTTTATAAAAAATTGTAAGAGATTTGTTGCATACTTAAATGAATACACATTATATCCTTATTCGTTATGTTTTCATTATGTTTCAATACTTCATAATATATATGTCATTCTATTTTGTAATTTATAATGAAATTATATAGATTTTAAGTATAAGTAGACACTTATTTACACGAAATATAATATATTTATTTAAATTCGCCAAGTCTAACTAGGCGTTAGGCCCTAACTCACTACATGACTAGCGTCTAACATCTTTTGGAACCTTGTTGAATAAGTCTAAAAAATGTCTTACGAGAAAAAACCCTGGTGAATTTCGAAGTACTATTCTCCCAAACATTTTATTTCCTCTCATTCAACATTCCAATATTTACTCTTGCACCAACAGTGGATTAATCTTGTAGGGCTGTCCCCGACTCCCTGTCCTTATTTTGGAGAGATTTCTCAGTATGATCGGTACACGGGATGATGTATTGCATGTCACTAAACAAATAGTGGGATATGTGTGTTAAAAAGTGAATAACTTAAAAAATAAAAGTTCTCATCATTTCTATTAAAACACGTAATGTATCATTTGTGTTCCTGTTACAATTAAAAATTTCTTCTTATTTTGAGGTTATGAATAAATTTTTTTTTTCTGAAATCTTATTGGGCTGTCCCCGACTCCCTGTCCTTATTTTGAGGTTATGAATACAATTTTTTTTCTTTTTTTTTCCAGGAAAAAAAAAATCTCCACGGATCTTACTCTGTGTTCTGTCTTACTTTACTCCTTGCTCTCTTCTTTTGTGGCCCAGTTTATCCAATTCTGAAACAGATTCTCTTCGGATTTTTTTCTCTTAATCCACCAAGTTCGGAGATTCAGGCCATTGAAATTTGATTAAACGACTAAAATTATTATAACTTTTAAAATGGGCATCTGTTTGTAGTTGTTGGATCAAATTTCAATGATCCGGATCCCCGAACTTGATGGATTAGGAGGAAGGAATCTGGAGATGATCCCTTTCCTTCTGTCAACTGAGGTTAGATCTGTCTATACTTTCTTTGGGGCCCATTTTACCCTATTCCATCAATTGAGGTCATCTCCAACCAAAGGGTCCAGAGGCCCAGATGGTCGAAAATAACCCTAAAACCGTTTCAAGAGCCATTATTTTTGAATTTTTTTTTTTGGGCCAAAAGTTTAAAAAGAATATTTAATTAAGACCCAGAAAGGTGATTGGTTTTATGTGGGGATGTTTTTTATAAGCGTTTGCTTGCTCAATTCTCGGTAAATGTGCATTTATACATGTAACTATCTCAAACTAAGTTGTACTAGTAATTGGACACTTAAATTAAAAAATTAATTTAACATACAACTGTTAACCGTTGCAAGTAGACATGAAAGTGGCGCCAATTACTACGACGAAATAAGTGTTTTCACAATTTATTTTAAATATTTATTTATATTTCATTTAATTTAAGCTGTTGTAGTTTTTAAATTTAAATAATAAATTATGTTTGGCCCTATGGCCCTCGGTTGAATATGGTTTTTTTGTGACAACTAAAACAAGCCCTATGGCATTTTGGCCCTTGGTTGGAGATAATAAGAAATATGACCCTGCACTGTTCATTAAAATATTAATTTCTTACAGAGTCAGAAGGCTAAAATGAGCCATCTGGCACCAGTCTTCGGTTGGAGATAGCCTGAGGTTGGGCAAGCGTTGGCTTCGTTAATGTGGCAAGGACTCTCTGGTCTTTTTAATAGTAATACAAGAACAAGTTAAGAAAGTGTAGCATTTTTCTTCAATATTAGGTATTGAGCGATATGAAAAATGAACAGCTTAGACTAAAAATAGAAATATTAAACAATTATAGAAATAAAATCTAACGGCTAAAATAGTTATAGCACTTTATTACTACGTAATATTGAAGCTGGACCCGAAATGCTAAGTTATATTCTACTTGGGAGGTGACGAAACATAATGTTACAAACTTGGTAAAACAGAACATGTCATAAAAAATCACCTTTCTTTCATCCAATTTGAGCAAAAATACATGATATATGAGCACATATGCTCATACTCGCAGATGTTCTATGACGAGCTCAGAATTTTTTGGGCAACAAACGAAAAATCCCTCTTAAGGAACAAATCCACACTCGGATCCGAGTAAGGATGGTAACTGTAAAATCCCCCCGTCAAGCCTAAAACTCGAGTTCTTTGTAAACTGATCCTGTTGGACGCTTGATATGAATCACTCAGTCAGATATCATGCGTTCAATCAAGCGCCACTGGTAGCCTCACCAGCCTTTTTCTTCTCCCTTTTCTTCTTGTTTCGCAACGCATTCTTGCTCAAGGTCCTTCATTAAATTAGCACGAACAGCATTTCATGAGAATGTGAAAGTCCAATTCATTAAGGAAAGAGGAAACAAGAAAAATTATGTGAGTACTTACTCCGTAGGGCTCTCCCCAAACAGCTGCCGGTAAAAAATCATCGAAGCCATCAGCATCACATCAAGCAAATGGTTCATGATGACAAAAATTAATAAACCAATACAGATTGAAACAAATTTAGACAGATAGAAACCAATACAAATCATGTATACCTGAGCCTGAACAGCAGCGGCAGCCTTAGCGTGTGGGGGCCGATATGCAGCTGGCTTTTGTGCAGGAGGGTTGCTAGTGCTAGCTTTTACAGAAGTTTGAGAATTTTTTGACGTTTCTCCTGAAAAAATTTATCCAAGTTTTTCAGTGAACCACAAAACTTACAGGTAAAAATTCAACTCCACAATCAACTAAGTTTGAAAATTCTACACGAGAGCAACCTTGAGGTTTCGTTTCTACTACTTTTAATGACTCAATAGACTTGACAAGTTCAGCAATGTCACCGAATCTGTCTGGTGACTCCGGTTTCCAATCAACCTGAACAAATAGTTGGCGCCATGAAAGAAAAGAAAAGGTCAGTCAGGTGTGAGCAAAATAACAGAGTTGTATTTTAAGAGTACCCCCAATGGAGGCTAGATCCTCCTTGAGGATACCAAGTTTATAGACCAAGTAGGAAAATTCATCCCCAGTGGGGTGCAAAACTCACCTGGTACAACTTGTCAAACATCTTCTTGAAGAATAATGATCCGTTGTAGTGGAAAATCTTAATCCTTCAATGCAGAGAAAAAGAATATGAAATGGTTAACTGGTAAATAAGATTCTTTGAAGTAGAAACAGCAGACTAAGTATGCAATCGAACAGGCATGAAAGAATGTGCGCACACCACCAACATAATATGCAATAGATGAGTAAATATTCTCAGTCTGCCGTAGCCACTTTCTCAAATGAAACATTTCAAATTGATACAAATGTTAGAATAGACTTCTTTTTTGGGTCGGGAAGCTGATGGTAGTCTATAACATAAAGATGAACAAATTTTGTGCCCATAGATAGAAGAGTATGGTTACTATGGTATGATAATCACAACTTGGAAATTGATAATCTGTTAAAACACTAGCAAAATTCTAGATAGGCAAATGGTACAACTGTTTTAGTGCAGTTCAATGAAATGCAGTACTGTATACTTGGCCCTCTTTCAAACCCCAAAAATCCACGTAACAGTAAACTTACCCATTGTCAACTTGTAGTCTGGGAGCTGTTGTTGCAGTCATGAAATAACGTCCATCTGGAGACCATTCGCTTGTCACAGACAGTTCGGCTCTAGTTGCCCCAAGCTGTTTTTTATCTATATAGTCCCAAAATGCCTGTACGGTAAACAAAAGACAAATCGACTTGAGAAATCATAATGAACATATGATGTCTTTATCATCTTTGGCAGGCCAGAAAAAGGTGAAAACCAGTAAAAATATATGATGAATTTCTTGCATAAAATGTAAATATGGTGAGGACTGCTATCTCAAAAGTTCAAAACAGCAAACAGTACTAAATCAATAACATACCATATCACCAGGTAAGTTACCAAAGCCTGCCAAACACAGAACTGCAAACCAGATAATTAAGGCCACAAATATAGACTCTCAGTTTTGTCTCCTCTGAGAAAGAAATATAATTATCTTACGTTATACCGCATTACTTATTATATTCTCTTAAGTTATGACATGCTCCCAGGTTCTTGGTCACCTTTTCCACCCTTTCATTTGCTAGTTGTTTTCCATGTGTCTACAAGTTACTGAACTTACTCAAAACTAGCATATTACTAATGTTCTCAAGAAGTAAGTCACAATTGTCAAGGATACATTTTCCCTTTGGATTCCATCGGATAGTATTGTATGGGCCTGTTCCAAGCTCAAGAAGAGGATTGCACTTCTTGTCAAACACGGTAGCTTTTGCAGGCATGACTAATACCGTTGAAGGAACAAACAAACTCTGAGCATTTAAAAAAAGATTACAGTACTGGTAAGCTGAAAATAATAAACAAAATTACAATAAAGATGCACATAGAAATTAGCATTCAAACCCGAACAAAAGGAAATATGGCACTAAAACTTCTTGCTGTTAAAATAATTCTAAATAACCAGTATAGGTTGAATGAAATGTTTTTCAGAAAACGGGATGCAGAAGTAGAGCCCCTACTCAAAATATCTGCTAACATGTCCAGATAATGTTGATCCATCAAGAATAATTTAAACCCTAGAGTGAAATTCACCTCAATATTCTGATCACTAGAGTGCCCATGCAGATGCCTATGAATAAATATATGCTAAAAATTTTGATAGACATTATACACTCAATAGCGTGCTTAGTTTCGTCACAAACAATATGTATTAAACATTTTGACTCTTCAATAAATTTCCTGTTAAGTTGTCTCTTCGAGACAACTAAAAGGGAAATAAAAGGATACAGCCATAAACTACGGCAAATTCTGATCCAGAATGTGACCACTGAACATCATGAACAGGCCCTTCTTTACCTGCCAAATATTTAAGGATAATTAGGCTGCAGGCAGTTAAATACTAATTTTAATTTACTGTTGAAGTTGGAACATACGAAGAGGTACAAGTCCTTCATGGCTCCCATCTGTTGTTAAGTAATTGAGCTTTGATTCCCCATAGTAACTCTGATTGGTTTTATCAACATCTGACTGCACCAAAACTAAAAGCCCAGTTGAGCCATTGTTCCAGTTCAGTTGTACTGTTGAACATCGGAAGAAACTCCGTCGAGCAACAGGTTGACTCTGTGGATCTTTTCCACAAGCAAATATCTGGATACTGGCAGGAATCCCCTACATAAAGAAAGCTGAACTTAAAAGCTGAACCAAAAAGTGAATGATATTGCGACTATATCTGCTGCTAAATGAATGATATTGCGTCCATTGATGTGACAAATGTCACAAATCGAAGACACTGCATAATTTCACAGTTTCTTGATACTGCATCCTTCCATGTTTGATATGCTAAAAAGTTAAATACTCTGAATTGAAAGTAGTCTCTACAATGAAGTTATCGACCAAAGGGCATGAGCTTCTACCTTGGATTCTGGAACAAAAGCTGCCACATGGGAGCCGGGTGCCTTAGAAAGCTCAAGAGCAGCCACTCCAGGAACTCTTAGCCGATTTATAAATGCTTTAGAGAAATCCCCAACATCAAAAAATTGTATCTCATTTGTCGCCAGTCGACAAGCAACAGCTTCATCAAAGCTGAATTTAATTGAGGGCCTGAAGAGCATAGAATTTTACAATTAACACACATTTCACATGACAGCAAAAAGACATATATATCTAATACTATAACATGAATTATTAGACAATGTAAAACAATGAGCACCACACCATGTAGCTTTTGTCATGTTCTTTTGGTGTTGATGATAAACGGAATCACCAGTGTCCGTCCTCCATAAGGTGACATTCTTCTCCTGCGGTGTTGAGAATTTTTGGAATGTTTGAAGATACGTTCCACGTGGGGACAAGGCAGCTGCAAGAACATTTGGGATTTGGAAAGATCTGATCTCCCTGTAGCTGGTACAGTCATATATACTAATCACTGAATCAGATTTTATCACCATGAGCGTCGATCCATCTTCACTGAATTTGGTACTCGAGCAGGAAACGTTTTCAAGCTTGACACCGGGTTGCCCATTGCTAAACGGTGGCCCATTCCAGAGTGAGAATCCTTCTGGTCCTCGAACTGGGATAGAGGTGAAAGAAAAATAAGACATACAGGACACAGATAGCTACCTAGTACTAAATGAAACATATGATTTCAGTACCTAAGATATCCAAAAGCGGGGCAGGTTCCGCAGTTGCCATAGCAAGCTGATAGATGTATATGTCAAAGAGAGATTACCCTGTTGATGAAAGTTTCGAACAAGTGGTTTACAGGTTAGATTTATACAAACAATCTTGGCTTTTTACGCCAATGGAAGAATCCTTCTTAAATAATATAATTTTCTAGCAATGGATTGCCTTGGTAGTTAGGATCTTCCTCTTCAACCCAGTGTGGCGCTGATTCAAATACTCCCCCACCCCCAAACCCCACGGCCCCTTAGTGTAGCTTAGAGTGGTAAAATCGCTTGTAATAAAGAAAACAAATATAATTGTCCCAAATGAATAAAAACCAAAAGGATAAATCCCAAATCTTAAATAAATCTCCTTTCTGAATGTGATGCTACTCTCTACATTGTTCTTGTCCTCTAATTTAGCTCAATCTATCAAAAACAAAACACCAAAACTACTGACAAATCAACCAAACGCTAAGAACCCGAAAGCGCCACTTTATCATCATTTTTCTGCAACCAAAAGGCGCCTAATTCATCTTCAACATCTAGGGTTTATACATCGATACATATATATAGCGTTTATACATCGATATATATATACACATATATATTCCATTAACGAAAACAAAATAAGAAAATAGAACAACAGAAATTCACCTGCTATTGCTGCTGGGAAGAGACTACCAATTCCAATCCAAACACCTAAACCCAGCAAACCCACAGTTGAACAGTCGTACAGATACAGAGAGGGTCTTAGGAGAGCACTGAGCTTACATGCCTGGGGGTGGGGTGGCAAACATTTGGGCTTTTCCTTTTAGGCTTTCAAATTTTATTTGGCCCTCATAAACTATTACTTAGTAGCCCGGAATGCGTGTACTGTTTTTTTAAGCGGTGAGCGTTACTATCATTTTTAGAATAGAACGCACAAATGTCCTCTTTCATTGTATTTCTTAGGGCCATTGACTCAGGTTTTACATACCATTTGACTCGGGTCTAAAAATTCGTTGCCGTCTCATGTGATACCAGAGCTGCATAAAAAGAAGATTAGTATGTTATCAATTTGAGATATGTCCTATATTTAAATATAAATAAATAAATAAAATTGTGAAATGGTAGAGAAATATTTTTAGAGAGTTTTAACGAAATACTCATGTTATTATTCACTTTTAACAAAAAACTACATTTTAAACTTTTTCTGGTACTATTTACTACACATTTATTTATCATTTTTAATTAAAACTAATTTTTTTTTGAACTTTTCGTTAATTTTTCCATATTTTTATTCTTTTAAATGGGCCGGACTGTGGAAATTACATCGCAACCGACCGTAGATCCTAAAACCCTTAAACCCGCGTATTATCCAAACCGCGACCCGAAAAGCTTCATCATCAGAAGAAGAAGGGTTGAGAAGGAAGGAGGCAGTGACCTCTCCTCCTTTGTGTTCCTCCTCTTACCACAATTTACAACTCTACGCAGCAAGGTACGATATCTTCCTCTCAGCTTTTTGTGTTCATAGCGATTAATGTCATAAATTTTGCTCTCTGATTTTTTCCTGTTTTTTAATGTAATTTGAAAGTCTTCAAAATTTTCAATAAATTTTCTTGCTTTTTGGTGAATTCATGTGTTTCCATTTTTTTTGCTTGGATTTTCAGAACCCATAAAACCCACCTTTTTCTTTCCCTGAATTTTTAGGACCCTTTGTGGTTTTCTTTCATAATTTGGGATTTATTTCTCATATATTTGGTTGTGTTGATAGAATGGGCATTGGACAATGCAGTGGATATTTTGAATTTTACTTGGTCTTGTTGCATTGTTTCTGGTTATTATATAATTGGGCATGGTATACTATCCGGTTCTTAAATTAGTTTTCGAATTTTTCGATAAATTCATATAAGCTAATTGTTCAATGAAACTTGAAGAATGTTAGTTTAGGTGTTTGAAGCTTCATGTGAGAGTTACAAGGCACCCGGAGGTTATTTTCCGAGGATGAACACCGTTCAGATAACATCCTGTCAACCTAGCAACTATTTCAGGAACTCATCTCAATCTCTCCGTCTCTCTTCTAACCCGTATTTTCTTCCAAACCGTGCTAAATGTCTCCTTGGAACTTCATTGAAACCAAAACTTCATGGTCGAATTCAGCAACAATGCGTGGCTGTATTGAAGAAACGGCAATGCGGGGTCGTATCGAAGTACTGCCGATCTGCACCTGTCTGCTTATTGGGTGGCAAGGGAAAGAATGAAAGTGGTGATGAGGTAACAGACCTTTATGCTTGGACTGTGTTCCTTTAAATGTAATGGTAATTTCATGCGATTAACTAACTGTCTTCAAAGTTTCTGCCTTTCCATATTTATATTGGTTCAAATGTCCCCTAGGAACCATCTGATCTGCCCCACCTAAATTTTTGAGATTCCGGTGCTTTCTTGTAGAGATTAATGTGTTCTTCTGATTGGGGTCAATTTTGTGCCTTTCAGGTGCCTCATTGAATGCAAGTAGTTTTGTGCATGATTAGCCATGTAGATCTTAAGTTACTTCATGGGATTAAATCATAAACGTGATCTTTTGAAGTTCAAAGACGGATGGTACACACTCTAAGTTCAGTGAGCATTGATGGCATTTATTCTTCAAATTTGCAAGTAGTTTGATGCATGAATCTTGATTGTTTCTCTATATTCAACCGCCTTTGAGTCTTCAAGTAAACATACATATATACTTGACTAGGTCAGACACAGACACACAAGTTTTTGTCTGCTCCTTGCTCATTTAGGGGTATGAGTAAAAAGAAAAATCTTACATTTTCCTCTCATACTTCTTGGTCATCATTGTAATGTTTCTTCCTTGGGATTGAGATTGTGCTTTATATGCATTTTTACTGAATTTATCATGATTTTTTTCGTTTTTTGCTAAATAAACTCAAGTTTATAGAGTAACTGGTGTGTGGGCGTGGGGGATGAATTGTTATTTATTTTATGGCATATATACGAAAATATGGGCCCTAATTATAAAAGAGAAGGCATGTTTTAACTTCTGCAAGTTGTAGCATGCAAATGCACCCCAGTGACACTATATTCTCACAGCAGTACTGCACACTTCTTAATGCAAACAGGGTTCCTCCTGGAAGGCTCTTGAGAAAGCAATGGGTAATTTCAAAAAGGAAGGGTCAATAGAGGATGTGCTACGTCAGCAGATTGAAAAGAACGAATTCTTTGAAGAGAAGGGCGGGGGCAGAGGTGGCGGTGGCGGCAGCGGTGGTGGTGATGGTTTAGGTGGCTCTGGTGGATCAGAGGATGAAGGCTTTTCTGGAATCATGGATGAAACACTGCAAGTGATTCTCGCAACTGTTGGTTTTATTTTTCTGGTAATAATCCTGCACTCTTGCTGTTTCTTGATCTAAATTATATTCTTCTAACTGATTTTTTAGCAAAGGGTGATTTAGGATTTTCATAAAATGGGGGTAAGGCTAGCCGACATTCACCTCTCCCAGACCCTGCGTAATGCGGGAGCCTTGTGCACTGGGTACGACCTTTTTGGTTATTTAGGATTTTCAAGAAGCAATGATGGTTTGAATATTCGAGTAAAACAATTACAATTTGTGCTTTAATTTCTTCAACGTGATGGTTTGAATAACATGATTTAGTTAAAGAGGTTCAAGTTGTTCCCTTGGAAAGACATTTCTCAAGGCCTTTACACTTTCGCCTCTTTTTTGTTGATTTAGGGTGGGAAATGCGAAAACAATGAAGCTTTAGGAAGAGTGTTAGGTGGGGGAAACAGCTTCTGTAACCTTTTTTTGTCACTCATACAAATTGTCTCATTTTGATACTGCTTTCAATGCAACGTTGTGTTTTAGTCTAGTCCTCTGACTGTTAACAGAATTGTTGAGTGTTTTCATAAATTTGTTGTTGGCTTGTTTATAAAATGTTTTACTGGTTCCCTCTCATGCATTTGGAAGTTTTTAGTACCTTTTAAGATACTAATCTTGAGCCGACCCCACTTAGTGGGAAAAGGCTTTGTTGTTGTTGTTGTTGGAGTATGAATACTTGTGATACGGTTTAGAAGAGATGGTCATCTTGGCGTCTTTGATTCCATAGGTGTATGTGTAATCGTTTGCTGCTTTATTGGTCATTGCTCTGTCCTTATGGCAGAGATCATTTAGGAGTCTAATGAGCTTGGATATTCCCTTTCATGCAAGTCCTTATTGTGTGAGAGGTAGATGTTCTTCGGAGGGAGAAAGAAGGGTATGGAGCAGGGATGATATGCTGTATGGAAAGTTTTTTGGTGTTGTGGATGGAAAGGAATATGATGATTTTTTTGCAGGAGCTAGCGGGTGAGGAGGTGGATCACTTGTGGGATAGGGTTGGATTTAGAGCATTGGTGTCTTCAGCGTTCAAAAATAATCCTTGTCACGCTGTTTTATTTTTCTGACTGGAGTGCTTCTGTGCAAAGCCTATTAGTTCTAATATTTGCAACAAGAGCTAAGATAATTCTTTTGCCCAATATGTATTTACATTTCAAACTCAAATGGTTTTCTTGCAGTATGTTTACATCATTAGCGGTGAGGAGATTACTCGGCTAGCAAAGGACTACATCAAGTTTGTGTTTTCAGGGTCCAAGAGTATCCGTTTGACGCGTGCAATGCAAAAGTGGGGAAGTTTCTTCCGCACGTTGACTGAGAAGAAGGAATATGATAAGTTCTGGTTGGAGAAGGCCATTCTCACTACGCCAACTGCATATGATACGCCTGAAAAGTACCGTAATCTTCTTAGATCTAATTTAGAACCAGATTCAGATGATGACGACGATGAATAATCCAATTCACATTGTATAAACCCTTTCCTTCGACGTTTCATTTCCCATTTATTCCGGAGGATTGAATCATTTTCCTGTTTATAGCTTTTGACAGTTGAGATCCTAAAATAATGAAGTTATAGCTCTTACTGCAAAACCTGCATTTACCAAGCATTCATAATACAATGCAGCAAGATTTTGAACATACTCTCCTCCGTCGTCGTTCAATCAAGCTTGAAAATCAGGTCCGACTGTTTGATTTACGCAAGTTATTGCAGCGGTACAGGTTATTGCCAATAACCCACAAGATGTTTCAATTTCAGCGCAAAAACTTGCATTCTTAAATCACCGACACGAAAAAAGCTGTTTCCTTCATGAACACCACGACTTCCCATTTGAACTCGCATTGCTGTTTGGGTGCCGGTAAGGAAATAAGAAGATGAAATTTCGCTGTCTATTTTGTTTGAAGTAACAACATTGTTCTGAATCATTTGTCACCGACCAGAGTCCGAAAGAAGGGAAGAGGACGCCTTCCAGATTCTCTCGTCCATGAATGACGAGCTCTGCAACCCCACATTGTGGTCCACTGATTCAGCTGCTACCAAAAGCACTTCCATCAAAAGCGCTTTTCATATTTTTAAACACTTCCAAACACACTGGGATGGATAAGAGATACGAAGAAGACACGTTTAAAAAAAGTAGCACAAAATGAAAATTAAAAACCAAAAACCTGAAATAAGCTGCTATAACCATCATGTGTGTATTTTTTGGCTAAATTGTAGAAATTTCATGCCACAATCTGCTCTACCATCCAACAAGATTAAAACAAAAGATCATATATCTGCGAAAATCTTCCTTCTGATTCATCCAAAATCATGAGAACCATATCCAGCAGATTACAGTTTGCGCTCAATTCCTATAAGCACAAAAAATTGGGAAATTTTCTTTTTCCTTTTTTTCCGATTCTATATCCTCGAAAAAAAGTTGAAATCGAAACATAAGCAAAAAATTAATTCCAGTTTCGCACGGGGCTGTACAGAAAAGGACTCCTTCACACTCTCTTGGGTTTCTTTACACCACCTTTCTTATCTGATTCTGCAGCCTTCTTCTTTTCCTTCCTCTCCCGCTTCTTTAAAGCTGTCATGTGAGCCTTTAGCACAGTTGCATATGAAGATTGGAAGCGCTGGTGTTCCTTCGGGCCAACCTTCCCAATTCCAATTAAAAAACGTTAGCCAATTACAATAACATATAAACCCAAAATCAAGAACTATCGTCTTCTGAATTTATGCTTTAGTAAGCATGTGTGTTTAGTTTCGTACGATTGTATGTTTTATTAATTTTTTCCTTCGGACCAACCTTCCCAATTCCAATTAAAAAACGTTAGCCAATTACAATAACATATAAACCCAAAATCAAGAACTATCATCTTCTGAATTTATGCTTTAGTTAGCATGTGTGTTTAGTTTCGTACGATTGTATGTTTGATTAATTTTAGCAAAATCATGCTTCTCACCAAATTAAGTAGAACCCAGCTTATAACTACAAAAATACAGCAATTAACGGTCAATGCGTTAAGGATATATAACCCAATTAGCACTTTAAGGACCCAGCTTTCTGTGTAGTAGGAAGAGTAATTAACACTTTAAGGAGGCAATTAACAGCCGACACTTAAGGCAATTAACAAAAAATTATACCACTATTGGTATGGTGTTGCATGTTTAGAATGGCTTTTACCATTTGTTTTACTCTTAGCATCAGGACTCAACTATTGCTTTACTGGAAAATAAGCAAAATCAGCAAGACAACAATGATGCATCAAAATGCTTTACTGGAAAACAAGCACACGGAAAATGCTTCACAATTCAGAACATATAGCTCACAGTCGTTTCCACCATTAGCTACTAAAAATAATTTCCCTGCCGATGCCGAAGAACCTATTACACTGATTTTCAGAGGACTTGTGTGTTTAAGGCTTCGTGCTGTGAAAAAATAAATATAGGACGTTTTACTATGGTAATAAAACAAAACTAAAACCCCCCAAGGGCTTAGACACACACACACACGCAATGGGAATCTAAAGGCAATTCGTCTCGGTTTTAAATCAAATTGTGGTTCATGTTTCATGAAATACGTGGAAAACGTACGACCAAGGGGCAAAAATACATACCGAAGTAGAAATTGTCTTATTCCCAAGTGTTGCACGAATAAGGCATCGGTAATCAATTTCTTCACCGGCAGTTTTCATTTTATTCCTCTGCACCTTAGACTTCATGGATGCTGAATACACACAAGATTGAAAAATACTTAACACATTGCAATAAAACAACCCAAATATCCACAAATCCCGCTAAAAAGAAAAGGAAACTTGTGCACATACATCGTTTAAAGGTAACCCAAACGGAACCTTTCTCGGTGCTTTTCTCGAACATGCTAGTAAGTTCGTTAAGAAACGGATCCGGCTGTAAAAGAACCTACAACAAAGAACAAAGAAACCGTATCCCGAATAATCTCTTCAGTCAAAATACAAGACATAACCACACAAAAAATGAATCAACCAAACAAAACAGCAGGCAGGGAATGCACAATCATCACCATCAGATTATACACTTCTTACAGATTTCACAAACAAATCATGGTTTCTGCATATGGGGTTCGTTGACTCGATTAGGATCAACAAGTTTATTAATATTTAATTTAAAACGAAGGAACCAACAAAAAACCCAATTAGCATACAACAAATTGTTTGAGTAGATGAATCCAAACAAAAGAAAACCAGAAAATTGAAGGAAACCCATGTGAGTAGATGAATCCATGAATTTATACACAATCGAAGCGAAAGAGAAGGAGAGAGAGAAATTGAAGATACGATACCATTGTTTGATTGCGGAGAAGAAAGCCTCTTATTACTTCGATGCGATCGGGGGAGGGATGCTTAAACCCTAGAAAATCAATCTGTCAAGTGTATATAACGATCGGAGAAGCGCCTGAGTTGTGAGGAGCTGTGTATATATAAAGGTGTAGCCCCGCAAGGCAGCTTTTAATAAACCGACAAACTTAGGCAATGGGCTTCCCTCGCGCTAAATTTACTCTTTTATTTGGCCCAAAACTTATTTTCTTCGGCCAGCATCTGGTCTGGTTTCGGACCAAAAAGCTTCAATTGAGTCAAAATCTGAGCATCAATGTTCTAAATTTATTTTAGGAACTTTAACGAAAAATTCCTGATACTGTTTATTCTAATGAAAAATCATATTTTTACACTAAAAAGTCAATCATAGTACTATTCACTTTGCCCTTTATTTTGTTCTTATCGTTAAAACTCAAAGTTTTCATATCATTTTCATTAGTTTTCCTTCTGTTTTTTTTTTGATACTTTGTGGGGTTGCTTAAGAGCCGTTCAATAAAATCAGAAGGTTAATTTTAAAAATTGGTTTTATCTTATTGTATTGAATAATAATTTTAATTTCTCAAGAATTATTATGTCAAACTTGAAAACCAATTAGCAAAGAAAATAATTTTTTTATTGTGGCCAAAGTGAGTTGAAATCCTTTAGCCTTTTCAATCACACTGGGGATTAGTCCTACTTTTCAGGGTGTGAGGTGTTGGAGAGTTGTGCCTTACAATCCAATTTCTCAATATTAGATATTATATAACAACTTCATATTAATTAATTAATTAATCATAGAGTAAGTTTTATTCGTTCATGATTTTAGGTTTATATTGTGGTGACAATATACTATGAATGAGTCTATAGGGTTTAAGATATGGAAGCAATGTTCTAAACGACGGTTAGGGCAAAAAGACTTGTATTCCATTGTCTCTTAATCCTTAAACAAAGTTACTAGCCATTTGGAGAGTTAACTGGCCGTTGACTATCCTAAAAGGTCGGTGTACATCACATTAAGGTTAGCATGATATCGTGATACGCATGTTGGACACTTGGTGGATATATAGGTGCTTGTCTGTTGAACAAGTTCATTGAATACTAACTACCCAAGAAGCATAAATGTATGGATGCTTACCACATGTCAAACGTTACAAAACTTCAGGCTATATAATGCAAATAGTTCTCAGATCTGAGGTATCATTAGTATCTTGTGCTTATAGTTATGAATTTTGATTTCACCTTAAAGCCGTCACTACTTCGTAGGGGCCGATAGTGTGATACTTGAGTTCATATGTATGACTATGAGATGCATGAATGCGAAATAATGAATCTATTACCTTCTGGTTGTTGTTCAATAGAAGGAGATATCCCTCGAAGCCACTTGAATATCCATATCAGAAATTTTCGATCGAAGCACTTGTTGATCAAGCTATATTTGCAAGAACTGTTTCAACATGAGATGCATCAAAGTGATTATAGATATCCATATATGATTTAACGTGAATCCTCACATAAATCTTGATCGGGATATGGATGATGGAAGAACCGAATTGGATTGTAACTATAATCAAGGTTCGAAATGTGTCATGATTATATCAGGAATACTTCTATCTGATCCGGTTACCCATGACATGTTGTTAGGTGCCACTTATGGCTTGTTATTTATTTATTTCAATGCCAGCTTCAGTTAGAATCTAAGAGGTCACATGCCTTTGATAGTACTAATGACGTTACATGTATAATGATAAGATATAATTAATTGTTAATTATATTGTATTAATTTTTTGGGCCTATTGGACAATATTTTAATTAAAAGTAAAGCTAAGGGTCAAAGTCATAAGCCCAAGTGACCAAATGAAAATGTGCCTGACGCAAGGAAAGGCCTTTGGCGTCAAAACCCTAATAGGGTGCGGCAAGTACAAGTCTCATGTGTTCTCTCATAAGCCCCGATGCAAAGATTTTTCCCTCATAGAAAAGAGAAAAGGAACCCCAGCCGAAAAGTCCCTATAGTTTACCGCCCAACCTAATTGTTCCAAGTGAGTGATTCTGCTAGTACAATTGAATCTCTCACTCCATCATTCGTCAATGGTGTATCAATGTGTATACTCCTAGAGGCTTAACACTTGAGGAGCTTAACATGATCAACCATGAAGAGGAAGAACACAAACACAATGATGATCTTACAAAGTGGCACACGCATGGCTAAAGAATTTTGTAAGTAGTATTTTTCGTCATGTTTCTTTGTTGCTTTATTGATTATAATCAACCAGATATATAATTGGGATAATAAACCGTATGTTATCTATTATATTTACTGTTATGTATTTAATTATTTGAATTATATTTATCCTAATAATATACCTGAAAACCCAACATGGGATACCTCAGGCTTTGGTAAAAACAAAAACAGTATTTCATCCAGTCGTAACATAGAGTTAATATCCATCTTAACTGTTTGGATAAATTCTTCTGGCTTCTGTTATTGGATGAACTCCTCACTAATATTCATTTGTAAGTAATAGATCTTATGTTTGACATCTGTGAATAATAAAGTTGTTTTTTTAGTACATTGATATTTTTACACTAAAGGAGGGGGAGTTCAATTAAGCCACACAATGAGCAGCCTAATTTGGTATCGAATTTGCCATCCACGAGATTCAAACCTAATACTTGTCACTTCCAATTGAAGAAAAATACTACCAAAGCTTAGTACTAAGTGGCAATAATAAAATTGTTTTGGTAAATATTATTTACGATGTGACTGTCTGTCTACTTTATGGACCCTATGTAATATGTTAATAGTTTAGTTCCTTATTAATGTGTGTGTGTGTGTGTTTTTTTTTGGGTGATCTTCCATAGTAATTGTCACTCTCTCTCTCCCGCACAAAACTTGAGAAAGTCTCCATCTCGCCGGTTTCTTCGTCGGGAAAAAACTCCATCTGCCACTCTCTCCACTGCTCTCCTCCACTGACTAACTTCACCACTCTGTATGCTAGTTCGTCAAATATACCCAGAAGGGACAGAACCCAAGGCCACGAACCCCCTCCGCCGACCTCTGCAAGTGCAACCTCTTTCTTGCGCCAATCACCGAACCTAACAGACTCAAAGGTATACCTTGTTTTCCATCCTTTCGGTTTGATATAACTAATCTGTTTTAGGGTGTTGGAAGCTAAACAACTTCTAAAGTCGAAGGATCAAAGGCAGCAAGGAGCTCCCGAGCATGGTTTTGGTCTGCATCAAAGAGGAAAGAAGAAGAAAGGGTTAAAGCCTCTAATGGCTAGTTTCTTGTTTAAATGAATGTGTGAGTGTGTGAGTGACAAGTGTACACTCTAGATTAGATCATTTAAAACCCAAATGAAGGGCTAGGATTTAATATGGGATAGAAAAGTTAAAATGGTTGTTAAGCCTCTTGTCAATCACCTTTTTACACAAGTATGGGTCATGGCAATGCACCATACCCTACTACATTTTCCCTTACTTAATGAAATCTAAGCTACTGCATTTTACACAACCAATCAAGCAGTCAATCACATCTCCAAGTCATCTCCATTCTCTGCTAAGAAATCGATTCAGACTATAACCAAAATCATCCAAACAAACAAACAAACTTTATCATGGCCTCGGAGCTCAATTTCTTATCTTACAACTTTTTGGGCGTAATTTGTGCAAGTTGAGATCTTTAGGAGCACCTACGTAGTGTCCTCAACAACAACAACCAACAAACAACCCTACAAATGAAGGGATCAAGCAGTAGCGATGAGCTAAAAACTCCAGTCTTTGATGGGGAGAACTATGATTTTTGGAGAATAAAAATGACAACCATTTTCAAGTCCTATGATATATGGGATATAGTTCAACACGGGTATGAACTACCTGAGATGGAGGTCGATGCTCTAGAGGAGGACCTCACAGAAACACAGCTCAAAACACTGAAGCAGAACTGGATAGAGGATGCTAGAGCACTTGGATCATCCAAGGTGCTGTCTCAGACACCATTTTCCAGAGGATAGCAAACGAAGAAACTGCAAAGGGAGCTTGGGAAGTTTTACAGCAAGAGTAAAAAGGAGACACCAAAGTCAGAAAGGTAAAACTTCAATCCCTTAGGAGAGATTTCGAGTATACAAGAATGAGGGAAAATGAGCTGTTGAAAGATTACGTTACTAGGCTATTTGATGTTGTAAATAAGATGAAAACACATGGTGAGGAACTACCAAATGAGAGAGTTGTCCAGAAACTGTTGATCAGTTTGACTAAGCCCTATGATTCAATAGTGAGTGTTATTGAAGAAGCCAAAGACATTGAAACTCTTAGTGTGCAAGATGTGGTGGCATCCTTAAGAGCTTTTGACCAAAGGCTCGAGAGGCATGCATATTTTACCACTAAGAAAGCATTTCAATCACTCTTTATTGGATCTAGTAGTCAAGCCAATGCAAGCAAACATAAACCATAGTGGAAGGGCAAGAACAAGAAATGGGAAGGAAAGGGGTATCAAACTCTAGACCTAACTAAGGTAGCAACTCAAATGAAGGTCCAAGAACCAAACAACAATTCAAGCACTGTGACAAATTTCATCTTGGGGAGTGTTAGTTCAAGGACAAACCTAAATGTCAAAAATGTAACAAGTTCGGGCACATCATGAGGGATTGCAGATCAAAGAATGTGCAGCAAGTGAACTGTACAAATCAAGTGGAAGAAGAAGCAAATGTGTTATGTGCTTTCAGTACAAAAATGGAGAAAAACAATGAAGTATAGTACATTGACAGTGGCTGCAGCAACCATATGACTGTACATGAGTCATTACTCATTGACCTTGACACAAACCTCACTGGAAAAGTGAAAATGGGAGATGGAAACATTGTTAAAGCCACTGGAAGAGGAACTCTGGTCATTAACACCAAGAAAGGAAGAAGATGCATAAGGGAAGTGATGTTAGTGCTTGGATTGGATGAAAATCTACTTAGCATGGGTCAAATGATGAAGCATTTCATACTCTTTGGGGGAACTGTGGTCGAGATCTATGATGACAGGTCCCTATCAAATCTAGTGACTAGAGTGAAAGTGAAAAACAGAAGCTTTCCACTTATGTTGAATTACCTAGAGGAAGTGGTAAGGAAAACAAGTGTGACAGGTTCTATGAAGCTATGACATAAGAGGCTTGGTCACTTAAACATGACAAGTCTAGAAAATCTGCAAAAGCATGAAATAGTGCAAAGGATACCAAATATGGATCAATGCAGTGAAACCTGTGAAGGGTGTATGTTTGGAAAACATCACAGAGATCTATTTGAAGCTGGAAAAGCTTGGAGGGCAACAAAGCCACTTGAATTGATTCAAACGGATGTGTGTGGACCAATGCAAACAACAACAGTAAGTGGAAATAGGTATTTCCTAATCTTCATTGATGACTACTCACGGATATGTTGGGTGTATTTCATGAGGTTTAAGTCTGAGGTATTCACAATATTCAAAAAGTTCAAGGCAATAGTGGAATTGCAAAATGGATACCAAATCAAAAGATTGAGAAGTGATAGGGGATGTGAGTACAGCTCACATGAGTTCAATGTATTTTGTGAAGATGTGGGATTGGAGAAGCAACTCACAGTGGCATATTCACCACAACAGAATGGGATTGCAGAAAGGAAGTATGCTGAAACCTTACTTGAAAGGTTTGGTTTGAAGGGTTGCAAACCAGTCTTTACACCCCTAATTGCAAATGAGAAGTTTAAGAAGGATGATGGAGGTGAACATGCAGATGCTAGTCTCTACAAAATCATTGTTGGCAGTCTATTGTACCTAACAGCAACAAGGCCGGATCTAATGTTCTCAACAAGCCTACTTTCTAGGTTTATGCATAATCCTAGCAAGATACACATGGGGACAACAAAGAGAGTTCTAAGATATGTGCAAGGAACACTTGATTATGGCATCAAGTATGAAATAGGGAAGTCAACTATCCTAATTGGATTTTGTGACAGTGACTGGGGTGACAGTGAATATGATAGCAGAAGCACATTGAGCTATGCTTTCACCTTTGGTTGAGGGGTTTTCTTGTGGGCCTCGGTGAAGCAACAAAGTGTTGCACTGTCCACAGCCGAGGCAGAGTATGTGAGTGCATCAGAAGCTACAGCTCAAGCTATTTGGCTAAGGTTCATACTTTAAAACTTCGGGGAGCTGCAGGTTGATGCCACACCACTACTGTGTGACAACACCTCTGCAATCGCCATGACCAAAAATCCAGTATTTCATCAGAGAAGCATTACAGGACAACATAATCAAATTAATCTATTGCAGCACAAAAGATTAGATCGCAGACATTTTCACAAAAGCATTATCGAAGGAGAGATTCAATTAACTGAGGGGATTGTTTGGAATGACTCCCAGAAGCAGTTTAGAAGGGAGTGTTGGAAGCTAAACAGCTTCTGAAGTCGAAGGATCAAAGGTAGCAAGGAGCTCCCAAGCATGGTTTCGGTCTGCATCAAAGAGGAAAGAAGAAGAAAGGGTTAAAGCCTCCAACGGATAGTTTTTTGTTTAAATGAATGTGTGAGTGACAAGTGTACACTCCATATTGATCATTTAAATCCAAATGAAGGGCTAGGATTCAATTTGGGGTAGTAAAGTTAAAATGGTTGTTAAGTCTCTTGTCAATCACCTTTTTACACAAGTATGGGTCATGGCAATGCACCATACCTTACTACATTTTCCCTTACTTAATGAAATTTGAGCTGCTGCATTTTACACGGCCAATCAAGCAGTCAATCACATCTCCAAGTCCTCTCCATTCTCTGCTAAGAAACCGATTCAAACTATAACCAAAATCATCCAAACAAACAAACTTTATCATAAGGTTTCTGTATCCTCCTTAACACTCGACAGGTTTCCTTTTATTTTAGGGTTTTCGAGTTTTCATAAATTTAGGGGTTCTGAATTCTGATCCGGTTTGAAGGCCTTCCAACTTCTTCTAGATTAAAAATAAGAAATCTACAATCTGCTGATGTATCAAATTCAGTTACCATATTAAGATTTTGCTAGTTTAGTACTTTTTTATAGCCATTTATATTAAATGTTTAAGCATGCGTAGAGCCCTGGGCTATATATTAATGCTCTTTTTTGGTCAATGGAGTAGAAAAAGGCCATAGTAGGTTGAGGGTGCAAGCTTCTTTTCCGCAAGACATTTATTGTTGAACATGACCTTCCAGTTAAACCATCAGAACCTATATCTAGTCCCATTGCCTTGTAACTGGCGAAATCGTTGTTGCAGTGGCGGCTTTACTAGCTAACGTTCGAGAGAAGTACACAAAAGTTGTCTTAAGGTTCGTGTCAGTGAGTGTTTGCAAGAAGCGTTCGTGATTGCAAGCTATCCTACAACGATTTTTTTCGCTAGGTAAGTACCAACACAGGTTAATGTCGAGAAGAAGCATCAATCAAGGTATAAAATATCGATGATATCGGAAATATTGATAATCTAAAAACACGAAAATTTCGATGAAAATATCGGGATATTATCGATATTGATAAAAATTGAATAAAAACCTTAGAAATTGTAAGAAAAACTTGGAAATTTTTATTGAAACTTTGCAAGATGTTTATTTAGTCAATTATCTATTAGTTTATTACAAAAAAATTGGAAGGAAATGTATTGCATGATAGATATAACTGATTTAAGCTGATTATATAGCGAGCTGACAAACATTGTGAGTGTAAAAAAGATGTAGTAATTAATGAAAGAAGTTTAAACATACCATAATCATTTATATATAATGAATTAGTACAATATTTTACACTTTATACATTGCATGGTAAGATACATGAGTGACTGCAAGGTCTAAAATATCGATGATATCGGAAATATCGGTAATCCAAAAATACGGAAATTTCGATGGAAATATCGGGATATTATGGATATTTTAGACCATGACATCAATATAAAGGGTAAAATGAATAGTAACATGATTGACTTTTTAGTGTAAAAATGTGGTTTTTCGTTAAAGTAAATCGTACGGGGAGCTTTTGGTTAAAGTTCCCTTTTTAAAATACGATATAAAAACTTTTCAAAAACTAAAAAGAAACAGTTATAAACAATATTGAAGAACAGTGCTATTATTTAAAAGATCATTACAAAGTTGCTAGCTAAGCAATCAATAGAATGCGTTTAACTAGCCATGTTATCATACATCATAGACTCATTATTGTTTAACTTTGTACGAGATAAATTATTAATCTCGTTGAATTATTTCAATTTTCCGTGGTTGAAGATCGCAAGTTCATCACCTCGAACAATGGCTACGGCCTGTGAAAAATTCCACAAATTATGCACTAGCAGTGTATAGAAATAGAACAGCATTTGATAATAAAATTAGGACAGCATTTGATTCAGTTAATTAAGAAGACACCTAATTACCTCACTTATAGTAAGTTTGTGATCTGAATCAACTTTTAGGCAGCGCAATGCTGCGTGAGCCATATTCCGGACCATCCTAGCATCACCAGCAATTTCCCTAAGTCTGGAGTCCTTCAGTTTGCCAAACTCACCATTTTCTAGAAGTGACAGTGCCTGTTGTGAAAAATCATTCGTCAGGCTTGCAAATTTCCACGTCATAACCAAAAGAAAAAGACTATCGTTTTTCTTAACGGTTAAATCTACGTCCTTTCTGCCACTTAGTACTATGCTCCAGTGGTATTCCTTTTCACTTGTAAGTGAGAAGTCTTAGGTTCAATTCTCGCCAAAGACGAGTTTGAATCATATTATTGCTAGCCCATTGTGAGGCTAAGCCCACCTCCTTCCTCTTAATAGTAATAATATCGTTTGTTAAAAAAAAAAAAAAAATCTACATCCTTGCCAATTAATAGCCTGCTTCAGAGTTTACTGTCAAATGAGAAACATGTTACAGAATACAGTTCTGAAGATGCAATTCCAGTTAAAAGAAGCAATTGTACTTGAAGTTTTCCAGTCACATTTGAGCTAGAATCACCGGATTTTGGTTGGACATACGAGAGATCTTACCCGTTCAATCATGGACTGGTCCTTCCCTTGGTCGTGAACAGGACTTACACACTTTCCAGTAATAAGCTCCAGTAGGAATTTCCCATAATCATGTACGTCGCCAAAATGGAGCTTGTCGTATCTAATTTAAAGTATCAATCAGCAGTATATAAGAATATGGTTTAAAACATGTTCTTTACAATTATTTCCTATTAAATTAAATGCTTATGCAAGATATATATAAGAGAATTACGAAGTTCTCTTACTTGGATATCAAATCTTTAGTTGGGGGAATGTCACCCTTAAGCCACTCAGCATATGCGAAGTTGCAGAGCTTGAAGAACATCAGTCAAAACCAAGTATTCAGGTATAGGCAATAAGTCGAAGAGCATGATGAGTAAGAAACTCAGTTGTGTGCTAGACTACTCATCCAATTTTGTAATTATTGCAAAACCATATTTAAGAGATCAACAAAGTTGAATTCGTTGTAAAAAGTCTATCGAACTTCCATTTTTTCTTTTGTTATATTGGCTCATAACTTTTGACCATGTTTCTGTTCCCTTATGCATATGAAGTATCAGGATGTACTTACCATTGCGGAGTAACCATGAGAAAGAGCAACGCTGGAAGCACAAACATTTTTGTGAACAATAGGTCCATCAACACACTCCTCATGGAGATAGCGCAAGCTTCCACCTATTTCTAGAGCGATAGACCACCTCATTCTCCAATCCAGTTTCTCGGCCAACTCATCCCCTACAAACTAATAGAGCTCAGTTTGAATTCTATTCTGTGCAAGAACAAAACTGAAAACAATGTAGTCTGTTTTGGAAGTCCGAAACAAAAAAGAAAAAAAGAAAAAAAAGAAGAACATCATGCAGCTCATAATAGAAGGGATATCGATTTACCAATCAACTATGATAAGATGAATAATCGGTAAGGAATACATGTGTGCGCATGTGCGTGTGTTTTGAGTTCATTGACGTCAAAACTAGCTACTAAAGTTCTTGTAAACCAAGACTTTTGAAAAATAGGATGCATCAGTTAGAGAAGTAGTCGTTCTTACATTGCAAGTTTATTCCAACGGTACCCAAACAAGGTAAGTCGAAAAGCAAGAATGCAGAAGTGCCTGTGCTGCAGTACCCAACAAGATTCAAGATGTTGCGGTGGCACACCCGGGATAGGATCTCTAGGACTGACCAGAAGCCTTTGTTTGTTGTCTTTAAAGACTTTACTAAAACAGGGGTTTCTTGTAATATTCCCTGATGAACTGTTATGCCATTCACAACTGCTAAAATGTTATCATCAGCAAAGCCATTGGTTATCACTTCAAGTTCATTGTAAGAAAACACTCGAGGAAAACCATTTCTCCAAGATAGAGGATAGCAACAAGGATTCTGAGGATATGGCGCGGGTGCAGATTTATTTCTCAACTCGCAAGCATTGAAATCTTTACTATTCTCTTCCCCAAGATGCTCTTCGGGATCTGCTGAATCATAATTTGGCTTGATCGGACAAATCTCAGCAAGCTGTGTATCATTCGATAGCATCAAGCTAGCAAAATATTTTTCCTTTACCACTGCAACATTGCACGTCACATGTCCACGTAGAAAAACTTTCCATTTCTTAAAGTGACTGACAACCGAACACAAAAAAAGTTAAAAGAAAAATAGAGGGAGAAGAGAAGAATACCGGGGTACTATAGAGAATCCTATGGCATACCCGTCTAATACGATCCAACGTGTATTGAGGTTATGTGATTCCTTAATTGTCAGTCTCGCCGGACAAAACCCGGCTGCAAGTTTAAGCACCAACCTCACCTGCATATATATATATATATATATATATATATTACACCACAGTTTTTTAGCATGGTAACACATATTCATAACACTTGCCAAAACTGAAATATAAAAAGATAAATAATAAGAAAAAACAGCTACCCCATTCTTCGAGCACTGACGATATAAAGGCTGGAAGCTACTCTGGTATTGTCCTCTTTTTCGCTCGAATTCTTCTCCAAGCTCGACAGGATCCACTTCCTCGTGGTCAACGGATTCTATTCTCTCCCCTGCGGAACATAAACTGGTATATATTAGGCATATATATAGTAGTAAGAAGCAAAGAAACCAACACGTATATTAGATATATATATATATATACACACACACACACACGAAGCAGATATACACGAAGCACACCTCGGCGTCGCCAAGTTTCAAATCCCCCCACTGTAATTGTGATTAGATTAATTAAAATATCTGTCGAGAAAAAAGAAACTTACGTATTCCAGAGATGCCGAAACCCATGAGCAACTTAAACGGAAAGCAAGAGTTCTTCTTGACATGGTGATCAATAGTGAAAACTCCTAAAACAAGGAAGATGTCACCAGGTTTAACGACATGCTTGAGAGCCCATTCCACGGCTTCCATGCTTCCTTTAGTCCTATTTGCATCGACAGCCACTATCACGGCCTCTCTTTGGGATGACTGCAACTGCAAACCAGTCATCTCCCTTTCTCTTTTCATTGTGTTTAGCTACTGTTTAGGGAGAGCTTTTGCTTGTGATCAGCAGAGGGGGTTTTAGTGTTGCTCTAAATCTGTTTATCGTCTGATATATATGGGGTTTGTTTGCCGGACTTGGATGATTTCGTCATTGACAAGAAGACCAAGCCGACCAAGGAAATGGTTGACGTCAGTTATTCGTTAGTTATTATCGTTGGCAATGATGAGGCTATCAGCATCAGCTTCTAAATTTTTTTCATTTTTGAAAGAAAGGAATATTTTTCTTGGCCTTAACTATTTTCTTCTTGTAATAATGCTGGCTGGCTCTCTTTGTTTTTTCTTGAATCTGGATCCTTGTCGGATCTTTGTCGGATCCTTTTTGTGAGGATCTCAGGGTCCATGAATCGTATTCGTTTATCGTACATCGTGCGACTATAAATTATTTAAAATTAAACAAAAACATATATGAGAAAAATTGATCGCATGATGTATAATAAACTGATACGATTTACTAATATTCAGAATCCTCACCAAAAGTGTCCGGAGAGGATCTGTTGGTTTTTTCTTTTCATGAGTTCTGTTTGGAACTTATCTCACTGCTTGCTCGTAAAGTGTGTATAATACACCCTCAATTCATTACAAATACAATACTGTTTAGTACATATAAAAAATCACCTCCCAATGATAACATGACACCATACTGATAAAGGTTGTCTAGAAAGTTTCCATCTAAAACATTAATTAAAGGATAATGATAGGAAAACGAAATTTATAGACAAGATTTTGAAAATTAAAGAATATGAAAGTAGATAATTGGTTTAGTACTTAAGCGTTGATAAACGTGCTAATTTTTATTGGTAACACATCATTTAATTTTTAAACTTAATCTCTAAATTTGGTTTTCCTAAACTTAATAACCTTAAAACTAAACAATAATGCGTTTGTATATTTTTTTTTGGTAATGCTAGGGATACCAAATTTTTAAACCAAATTTGTAAACCAAATGATATGGTTATTGATAATTGAGTTATTTCTCAAGTGATGATTAACGTGCTTATTTCTTATTGGTGACATATCATTTGGTTTGCAAATCTGGTTTAAAAGTTTAGTCTCTCTATTTTTTTTTTTTTTTTTTTTTTTTTTTAAATTTTTTGTAGAGACGGATTAGGCGAGATTAGCTCTTCGTCAACAGTCGCGTGCGAGGTACCAACCCTCTCCCAAAGGAGAAAGGACCGTTGCACCCAGAAACCCCCCGCCCATCCCCCCTCTACAAGAATTTATTAATAATAAGAAGAAAAAAGGAAAAGTAGAACAAACGGGGGGACTAGGCCAAAACCCGCTAAAAACAATTATTGAAAATGATATGGACTAGTTTAAGGGTGTTTAGCTTCAGTCACCTAAAATTGAATTTGGAGACTAAATTTGGAGACTAAATTTGCAAATTAAATGATATGTTATCAATGAGAATAAACACGTTTATCAATGTTTAAATAATAAACTAATTATCAACTTCTATGTCCTTTAGTTTTCAAAACTTTATCTACAAATTTAATCTCTTTAGCATTATTTTTTTTTTCGATCTACCATAGTAATTGTCATCATCTCTCTACCGCCCAAAACTTGAGAGAGCCTCCATCTCGCCCGTTTCTTCATCGGGAAAAATCCGTCCGCAACTCTCTCCACTGCTCTGTCCTCCACTAGCTCACCACTCTGTAATCTGTGTGTTAGTTCCTCAAATATACCCAGAAGGGACCCGAACGCACTCCGCCGGCCTCTGCAACCTCCCTCTTGCACCAGTCACCAAACCTAACAGACTCAAAGGAATACCTTGTTTTCCATCCTTTCAGTTTGATATAAGTTAACTAATTAGTTTTAGTTTGACAAAAAAAAAAAAAAGTTTTAGGGTTTCTGTATCTTTCTCAAAATTCGATGGGTTTCCTTTTATTTTAGGGTTTTTGAGTTTCTTAAGTTTAGGTGGTCTCATGGACGGAGCCAATGAAGGCTCATTGGGGGTAGCTGCCCTCACTCAAGTAATTCGTTTGTTTAGTTACAAACTACAATTATATAATATACACGAGTTATCTTTAAAGAAAATATATGTATCTAATATCCAACATATATTCATTCTACTTATACTTCATATCAAATATTATATGAGCAATAGTGCTCTTGTTCTGTCATTCAAACCGAAAAAACCCTGTTCCCGCCTATCATGTACTTATAATTTTTCTCATCACTTTGCCACTTTCCACTACTATATTGAAATTTTTATAACATTGGAATTGTGATACATCATCATTTGAAATTATCTTTAATATCATATTGCGTATAACCATTTTATAATAAGGTTTTCTTAGTTGTTTTCGGTTGCCCTCACTAGAAGAAATTTCTGGCTCCGTTCCTGGATGGTTTGATCTCGTTTGAAGGCCTTTCAACTTCTCCTAGATTAAAAATAAGAAATCTACAATCTGCCGATGAATCAAATTCAGTTATTAATATTTTGCTAGTTTAGTACTTATTTAGCCATTTCTATTAATTAAATGTTTAAGCATGTGTACAGCCCTGGGCTATATATTGATGCTCTTTTATTTTGTCAGTAGAGTAGAAACAAGGCCATAGTAGTTTGAGGGTGCAAGCATTTTCGTTTTTGTAAGACATTTATGGTTGAACATGACCTGCTAGTTAAACCATCAGAACCAATCTCTAGTCCCATTGCCTTGTAATAACTGGCGAAATTGTTGTTGGAGGGGTGACTGTAGTAGCCAACATTCAGAGAAGTACACAAAAGTTGCCTTAAGGTTCGTGTTGGTTCGTGTTGGTGAGTGTTTGCGAGAAGCATTCGTGATTGGAAGCTAGATGATCCAACACCGAATTTTTCGCTAGGTAAGTACCAACACAGGTTAATGTCGAGGACAAGCTTTTTTTTTTTTTTTTTTTTAAATTAACAGATAGAAATTTTCGAAAACTAAAAAGAAACAGTTAAAAACAAATATTGAAGAACAGTGCCATTATTCAAAAGATCATTACAAGTTGCTAGCTAAGCAATTAGTAGAATGCGTTTAACTAGCCATGTTATCATACATCATAGACACATTGTTTAACTTTGTACAAGACAAATTCTTAACTCGTCGACTAATTTCATTTTTCAGTGGTTGGAAATCGCAAGTTCATCACCTCGAACAATGGCTATGGCCTGTGAATAAAACACAAATTCTGCATTAGCAGTGTATAGAAATGGAAATGCATTTGATAATAAAATTAGAACAGCATTTGATTCAGTTAATTAAGAAAACACTAAATTACCTCACTTATAGACAGTTTGTGATCTGAATCAACTTTTAGGCAGCGCAGCGCAGCGTGAGACATATGCCGGACCATCCTAGCATCACCAGCAGTTTCCTTCAATCTGCAATCCATCAGTTTACGTAACTCACTATTTTCTAGAAGTGGCAGTGCCTGTTGTGAAAAATCATTCATCAGGCTGCAAATTTCTACTTGATAACCAAAAGAAAAGGACTTAACGGTTTTCTTAACGATTAAATCCACGTCCTTGCCAATTAGTAGCCTGCTTCAGAGTTTTTTGTCAAATGAGAAACATGTTACAGGATACAGTTTTGAAGATGCAATTCCAGTTAAAAGAAGAAATTGTCCTTGAAGTTTTCCAGTCACATTTGAGCCAGAATCACTGGCTTTAGGTTGGACATATGAGAGATCTTACCCATTCAATCATGGGGTCCTTCCCTTGGTCGTGAACGGGCCTTACACACTTTCCAGTAATAAGCTCCAGTAGGAATTTCCCATAATCATATACGTCGCCAAAATGGCTCTCGTCGTATCTAATTTAAATTTTCAATCAGCAGCTATATGAGAATATGGATTAAAACATTCTTTACATTTCTTTCCTATTAAATTAAATGCTTATGCAGGATATATGTAAGACATAATTACGAAGATCTCTTACTTGAATATCAAATCTTTAGTCGGGGAGAAAATACCATTAAGCCACTCAGCACGTATGAAGTTGCAGAGCTTGAAGAACATCAGTCAAAACCTGGTATTCAGTTATAGGGAATAAGTCGAAGAGCATGACAGTAAGAAACTCAGTTGTGTGCAATACTAACTCATCCAATTTTGTAATTATTGTAAAACCATATTTATGAGATCAACAAAGTTGAATTCGTTGAACAAAGTCTATCGAACTTCCATTTCTTTTTGTTATATTGGCTCATAATTTGACCATTTTTCTGTTCCCATATGCATATGAAGTATCAGGATGTACTTATGTTGAGTTTTGGTTTCAATATTTGTTGTATATTTCATTATGAAGATTACAAGAGAGTGAAGGCAACTCTTAGACTAACTCCAACCCTGGGCTACAAGCCAAAATTTTAGCCCAAATTTTCCCCCAAACACCCCCCAACCCAAGCTAAAATATTGGGCTAAAAGGGGAATGCTGAAGTGGGGCCAAATTCCCCCCTCCCCCCCCCCAGCTGCGTGGACTCACCCAGTTTTGGGCCACTCTCGGCCCGTGGACTCGCGCACGCGCCCCACGCCCCCAACTTGCAACCGGAGCCCGACAGGAAGGGGGCCCAGCTTCAGGCCTTGTCGGCCATTCATCCGAGCCCAACGGCTCTTTTCAAAATCAGACGGGCATCATTTAAGGACCGTTGGTTGATCCAACGGTCCATATTCAAACTTTATTTTTAAAAAATATGTTATTTTAAAATACATTGAATCCAACGGTTGAGATTGAATATACTCAAATCTAACGGTAAAAAAAAAATCTAACGGCCCAAATTTAAATCCAACGGCTAAAACAATTAAATAAATTTATTTAACACAAAATTTACCCAAAAACTCTATAAATACCTATGTATTTGTTCAAACATCCACACAAAATTCAATTTTCTCCTACAATTCTTCCAATTTATCTTTCTATCATTTCTTTCCATTTCCAAATTGTTCAACATGGCAAGAGAGCATGTTAGAGGTCGTAATTGGACCTTTGAGGAAGATGTTTCTTTATGCTTGGCATGGGTTTCTGTTAGTGAAGATGGTGCAGTTGGCACAAATCAAAATAAAAAGGTTTTGTGGGATAAAATCATTGCAAAGTTTCAAGAAAACTGCAATGGCAGCGGGCGAGACTGTGGTGGTGTTTATGATCGGTGGAAGACTATCAACAAAGCATGCACTTTATGGAAGGGAAGCTTAGAGAGAGCCATGGTTGGCATGCCTAGTGGAAGGAGCGCCATAGAAATTGTGAGTTTTTTTCTTGATATTTTATTTGTCATGTACATAATATTATTTTGCAACTAATTATTTTTATGTATTTTTTGCATAGGGTGACAAAGCAATGGAAATTTACAAGACAAGAGTAACACCAAAAATTCAAGTTTTTAAGTTGCAACATGCTTGGGACGTCCTCAAGGATTGTCCAAGGTGGGCAACTGATGCAGACCAACAATGGGGAAGATTATTTCAACGTGAAGCCGCACCGAGAAATGAAGGTGGCGATGAAGGTGTCGATGAAATGACCCCATCTCCTTCTTTAGCAAGGCCCCCGGGAAGAGATAAGCAAAAGGAAGCAAAGAGAAAAGGGAAGTCCCAAGATTTGACGAGTGGAGACTTTGCTACCGGAATTGCAAAATTGCACGAAACTCATAGCGCTAGCCAAGAAGAAGCGGCCCGATTGCGTTTGCAAATGAAGGAAATCTCGGATAGGGAGGAAAATAGGTTTGAAATTGAATTCATGATGAAGGACCTCAGCAAATACACTCCAGAGAGGAAGAAGTTCTTACGTAATAAGCAAAAGGAAATTATGCGAAAGTCTGCCTCAAGGAGTATGTTTCAAGATGATGAATCCTCTGAACCCTATATCCCAACATTTCAACGAAGTCCATCACCAAGTGAAGATGGTGGATATGATTGTTAAGTTTATGTAGTGTATGAATTATGTGCTTTATTAATTAAGTTTATTAATTTTCGTTTGTATTAAGTTTATGTTGTTTATTATGTTGTCATTTGTATTAAGTTTATGTTGTTTATTATGTTGTTTATTATGTGGTTTATGTACTTTATTAAATTTATGTCTTATTATTATTGTTTCTATTTAATCTAGATGTCTTCAATAACTATTGTACTTATTATTGTACTTATTATTTCAACCTCCATTCAATAAATTATCCAACGTAGTAGACAAATAACAACATAGTACACTTAAAATTATTACATAAATGCTCAACCAACATCATCAACGTTCACCTTCTCGGCGCCACACATGCTCAACCAAATCCTTGCGGAGTGTGTCATGAATTTGAGGAGCTTGAATTCTATTTAAACGTCTCATATACTCACCCAAGGTGACCCTATCATGTCGGGTCTCATATGTGGTTGGAGCGAGATATTCAACATCTCTTGCAATAACTCTCGCATGTGTTGGTTGGTCATCATCCACATCTTCGTCTGAATCTTCTTCAAATTCGATGTACTCATCTTCCACAATCATATTGTGCAAAATTATGCACGTCATCATGATTGAATGGAGGTCTTTGGGTTGCCAAAATCGTGCAGGCCCTCTAACAATGGCCCATCGAGCTTGTAAGATCCCAAATGCTCTCTCCACATCCTTCCTGTAAGACTCTTGCCTCTGCAAAAATAATTTCTTCTTTGCACTATCGGGATGAGAAAAACTTTTGACAAAGGTAGACCAACTAGGATAAATACCATCAGTTAGGTAGTAACCTAGCTCATACATATTACCATTTACCTTGTATCGAAATTCTGGTGCCCATCCATTCACAACCTCATCGAACAGAGGAGAAGACCAAAGAACGTTGATAACGTTGTTTGATCCGGGAGAGCCGAAGAATGCATGCCAAATCCATGTGTCGTAAGATGCCACAGCCTCCAGCACGATGGTTGGCTTGTTATGACGACCCTTGAATTGGCCAGCCCAACCAGTAGGACAATTCTTCCACTCCCAATGCATACAATCGAGACTTCCTATCATGCCCGGGAAGCTTTTTTTGTCTGCCTTGCGTAGAAGCCTTTTCAAGTCTTCATGAGTTGGCTTGCGGAGGTATGTGGCTCCATAGATGGCTTGAATTGCTTGACAGAAGCGCTTCAGGTTCTCAATAGCAGTACTCTCCGCAAGTTGGCAATATTCGTTAGTTAAGTCAGCAGAGCACCCATTAGCTAGCATTCGAAATGCAGATGTGACTTTTGATGAGGTGATAAACTTTGTCGGCCTACGACATCTATCTTCCTTGTAAAGTAGTGGTCATGATTGACAACTGCGTTCAAGATGCCTTCAAAAAGTTCTCTCATCATCCGAAACCGCCTTCGAAAATCATGAGCAGGAAATCTCGGCCTCTCAATGAAATAATCTTTCATCATTTGGTCATGACACTCTTCTCTATCACGCTGCAAGAATGAATGTCCCGTGGCAGAACCACGATGGCTAGATTCGCCATGGTGCTCATATTGCATAAACGAGTTTACAAGTTCAGCTTCGGCGTTGATCAGTTCTAAATCCTTAATGTCAAGCCTTGCTTGGTATTGTGCCATCTCCATTGCCCTGCTATGCCTGCTTCTATCACCCATTGATGAGATATTGAGAATTTTTAGGAAACAAAAACTCTTTGAAAGTTGAAAGATTGGTGAATATAGAGGATGATTGAAGGTTGAAAGATTGTGTGATCAACTAATATTGGACCTGTGTTTATATTGAGGATGATTGATGAACGGTTGGTGAAAGTTGAAAATTTTGTGTTGAACGGTTGGTGAAAGTTGAAAGTTTGGAGTTGAACGGTTGGTGAAAGATGAACGGTTGGTGAAAGTTTAAAGGTTGGTGAAAGTAGCTTGCTTTGTGAAAAATTTAACGATTTTTCAATATTTATCGGAATTTAAATTTTTTTAGATTAAAATGTTCATAAAATTAATTTACAATAATCTACATATTTATTTATTTTTTTTAAAATTGATTTAAGAAAAAAAATAGCCTAAGTTCATTCTTTAATAATTCCGAGGTAAAATTTTAGGCCAGAAGGGTTGGAGCAGAAAAGATGTTTCTGGGCTAAAAGCCAAATTTTCCGGGCTAAAAAATTTGGCTTTTAGCCCAAGGGTTGGAGATGGTCTTATAGAGAGCCAAAAGAAAGCTACAATAGATTGTAGGATAACTACACAAACACAATCCCTAAAATCTGCCCTAACAAGTGGAAAAGCAAAAAACCAAATTACAAGTAAAGAAGCTTTTACAAGCTACTAAGAAAGGTTAATGTAAGGTGAATGACAAGCTATAAAAGTGACTTTAGCCTATGACTTAACTAAAGTGAGAATGACAACTCATACATACAACCCATCCATACAAACCGGTTTCAATAACTTACCATTGCGGAGTAACCATGAGAGAGAGCAATGCTGGAAACACGAACATTTTTGTGAACAATTGGTTCATCAACACACTCCTCATGGAGATAGCGTAAGCTTCCGCCTATTTCTAGAGCGATAGACCACCTTGCTCCCCACTCCAATTTCTCGGCCAACCCATCACCTACAAACTGATAGAGCTCAGTTTGAATATGCTATTCTATGCAAGAACTGTTGGAAATTCAAATAAAAACAGGTTGTAAATGGTTGCTACTAACTGTTAGTTGCTTTACAGGTTGTATTCACATTTTCGGCAACTACAAACATGCTTGCTGCCATGTGATGACCAAAAGGTGGTGATTACAAGCTGGAAGGATGCAAAGCATGTGTGTGAAAGTGTCTAGCAGCTGGTGCATATATGAAAGGGTGTAAAGATGGTGAACACCATCATTCATTGCATGTTGTTGTATTGTTGCTAGGCTTTAGAATATCATTCCAATTCCAATTCCCATTCCATTTCAACAATTGAGTTTGGAAACTCTTTGAAATATATCAAAGTGCATTGTTTGCCGAAGCTTGTTGCTTCCCTCCTTTCTTTTTTCTTTTTGTCCAATTTTATTGAGAGTGCAAAGTGAGGGGTGTGATAGAATTTGTAAACTTATCACCCACATATTTTGGTATTGAGTTAGTAAACTTTGAATACCAACAAGAACAAAACTGAAAACAATGTAGTCTGTTTTGGAAGCCTAAAAAAAAGAAGACTTATTTTTAGCTATGCTATCTGGAACTCAAGTTTAATCTCACTTTACTCCCTGCAACTCAAAAGTCATCACTTTACTCCCTGAAACTCAAGTTGGCTTCACTTTGCCCCCTGAAACTCGATTTTAATCCTATTTTGCCCCCTGAAACTTAAAAGCCATCTCTATAAAACTCAAAATTCGCTGCACATTACCTTAGATCTATTAATTTCTTATGGAGTTTGATTTGGGTGTGCCAGGCTAATCAATTTCTTCTTTGATTTTTTCATCTCTTCAATTTCTTTTAAACTTAATATTATCTGATTGTTGAATGTTAATGCATAATGGAGATTTATAATCAAATTTATTGCATATGTGACATTGTCTTGTTAGGTGTTGGGTCCCACATATGTTTTAGGAGTCGACCAATAAGTTTATGAGAGAAGAGAGAGATTCCACAAATCAAAGTAGAACGAATTTTGAGTTTCATGGAGTAAAGTGCGTGACTTTTGAGTTACAGGATGCAAATTGAGATCAAAATGAAGTTCCAGGGGGCATAACTAAAAATGAGCCAAAAAAGAATAGGACACCAAGCGGCTCATGATAATAGAAGGGATTTCTATTTACCAATCAACTATTTTAAGATGAATAATCGGTAAGGAATACATGTGTGCACGTGCGAGTGTGTTTTTGAGTTCATTGACTACTAAAGTTCTAAACCAAGACTTTCGAAAACTAGGATGCATCAGTTAGAGAAGTAGTCGTTCTTACATTGCAAATTCATTTCAACGGTACCCAAACAAGGGAAGTTGAAAAGCAAGAACGCAGAAACGCCTGTGCTGCAGTACCCAACAAGGTTCAAGATGTTGCGGTGGCGCACCCGGGAAAGGATCTCTGGGATTGACCGGAAACCTTTGTTTGTTATCTGTACAGACTTCACTAAAACAGGTGTATCTTGTAATATTCCCTGATGAATTGCTATGCCATCCACAACTGCTTTAATGTTATCATCAGCAAAGCCGTTCATTAATTATCACTTCCAATTCGGTGTAAGAAAACACTCGAGGAAAACCACTTCTCCAAGACAGAGGATAGAAACAAGGATTGTGAGGATATGGCGCGGGTGCACATTTATTTCTTAACTCGTAAGCACTGAAACCTTTACTATTCTCTTCCCCAGGATGCTCTTCAGGAGTTACTGAATCATTCGATAGCATCAAGCTAGCATAACCTTTTTCCTTTACTACTGCAATATTGCACGTTGCATGTCCTCGTAGATAAACTTTCGATTTCTTAAAGTGACTTACAACCGAACAAAAAAATTTAGAAGAAAAATAGAGGTAGAAGAGAAGAACACCGGGGTACTATATATGAGTGAGCCTATGGCATACCTGTCTAATATGATCTAACGTGTAATAAGGTTCTGTGATTCCTTGATTGCCAGTCTGGCTGGACAAAACCCGGCTGCAAGTTTAAGCACCAAACTCACCTGTATATATACAGTACATCCTAGTTTTTTAGCATTGTATTAATAACATATTCGTAACATATGCAAAAACTGACATGTAAAAAGGTAAATAAGAAGAAAAAACAGCAACCTCATTCTTTGAGCACTGACGATATAAAGGCTGGAGGATACTCCGGTATTCTTCTCTTTTTCGCTCAAATTCTTCTTCAAGCTCGAGAGGATCCACTTCTTCGTGATCAACGAATTCTAAGGCCTCATCTGCAGAACATACGCTGGTAAATATTAGGATATATATAGTATTAATAAGCAAAGAAACCAACAGATATTTAAGATGTACATACGTAGCACTGTAGCAGAACTGGGGGTAGCCAAGTTTTGAATTCCCCTCACCGTAACTTTGATTAAATTAATTAAAATATCGCCCGGAAAATAAAAACTTACATATTCCAGAGATGGCGCCAAGACCCATGAGCAACTTAACCGGAAAGCAAGAGTTCTTCTTGGCAGGGTGATCAGTGAAAACTCCTAAAATAAGTAAGACGTCACCAGGTTTAACGACATACTTGAGAGCCCATTCGACGGCTTCCACGCTTCCTGTATGTTGTGCTAGGATAGCACCAAACCAATTGGAACCAACTCAAGCTAACCCACAGGAAATATATCAAATGGAATGCAAGAACAAAATATTAAAGACACCAAGATTTTAAATAGGTTCCTCAACAGTCAATGTAACTGGAGTACGTCCTCGGAACAGTAAGAGCTCACCCAATAATCCACTATCAACCAAATGGGAGTTTACAAAGTGTTGGCAAGCTCACAACCCAAAACCCCAATACAACCAATAGCTCTCACACGCCAAAGAAACAAATAGAGAGAAATATAATGAATAATTTCTTCTCTATACGAAGCTCAAAGCTAATATACAAATCCAACTTTGATTGAGTGAGAACTAACCAAAAAAGAAAATCACCTTTCTTTCTTATATGGGAGCTGCGTACCTCTCTTTTTCTTTCTGCTGCTCCCTTCAGTTTTCTTCTACTTCGGCTGCCTTTCTTCTTCTGCTACTTTTCCCAAATGGCAACTGCTGCCTTAATTAAAACCTAGCCACTATCCCGTGGCTTTCACAAAGGGCCAAATAAAAAGTACTTTAGACAAGGCGCCTTATTTTTCTTCCCAAAACAAGGAAGGGACATAGTGATGTTGTCCAACTTTTTTTTCTTTTATTTAATCAAAAGTTGGCCACTTGGCCACTAATTCAACAATCTCCACCTTGGCCAAGTTCCGAAAACGCCATGATAAGCCAACCAACACAATCAACACAAAAATTACTCTCAAACACTAGCAAGAGAACAACTCATGCTGAGCCAAATGCTCCAAAACTCCTACTGCTCAACGCCTTCTTTATATAGGCAAAATGTGAGCCAAGTTTAAACAATGAACAAACTTGGCTACACCAACAACCTTAGTCAACATATCAGCGGGGTTGTCTTTAGTTGGAATCTTTTGGAGAATGATCTCTCATTCACCAACGACTTCACGCACAAAGTGATATCGCACATTTATGTGCTTGGTCATCGCATGATGAACCTGATACTTAGCCAAATAAATGGCACTCTGACTATTGCAATGTACCTCCACCTGTTTCTGATCAACTCCCAAATCTCTAATCAACCCATGTATCCAAATGGCCTCCTTTATAACTTTAGCAACTACCGTATATTCAGCCTCTGTAGTGGACAAGGCAACATACGACTGCAAAATGGACCTCCAACAAACTGGCCCTTTAGCCATAGTAAACACATAGCCTGTAGTAGACTTCCTTCCATCCATATCACCTGCATAATCTGAATCAACATAACCAACTGCAAAATGACCAATACCAGAGTTGTTGATGCACAAAATCAGTGAGAACTTTGGGCAACAGAAAGTGTCAGGTTTGTGACCTTCGCTTGGTTGCTTCGGTCACTAGTGAAGATAAGTATGTAAATGAATAGAGACAGAGAAGCAAACACAAGATGTACGTGGTTCATCCAGATTGGCTACGTCCACGGAGTAGAGGAGTTCTTATTAATTGTGAAGGGTTTACACAAATACATAGGTTCAAGCTCTCCTTTTGTGAGTTCTAGTGAATAGTTTAGTACAAATGACATTAGAGATTATTGTGGGAGAATGATCCCTATTTATAGAAGAGAGTTTCTAGCTTTGTTCTTACATTGACACGTGTCATGCTGTGATTGGCCTCTGATGTTGACACGTGTCGTGCTGTGATTGGCCTCCGGTGTTGATACGTGTCGTGCTGTGATTGGCCTCCTGGTTGGAAGGAAACTCTTCTGGATCTTTGACGGTATAATGTTGACCGGTGTTTAGTAGTTTCGAGATTGATCAAGTATGGTACAAACAGTGCTCCCCTAAGTTCCCGAGTGAGGGAAGCTTCTGGGTTGGGGACTTGCAAGATCCAAGTCGCTGAGTAATCACGAAACTTCTAAGTGCCGAAGTGTGGTATCATTTTCACTTGCCTCCACCTCATAGGTAGATGTGGTATCTTCTTTGTAGTTTCGGGCTTGGTCAAGTCTATACAAACCCTATAGTAGGAGTCCCCCAAGTCTCTGAGCGAGGAGATCTGCCGAAAGAGGTGACAGACAAGGTAAGCAGTCAAACTTCCAAGCAAGCAACCCAGGATCGGAGGTTCAACTTCGGCTTCCGGTTGATTGTTCTCCTTCTCTTTGTGTTGTAAACAACAACAAGGATAAGGAGAAGCAAATGGAGAAGAGGTGATATGAGATACTTTAGCTTTTAAAAAAAAAGTAGCTTTCCACAAGCTTATTCTTGAACTGGGCTGGAGGATTTTCTAGTTTCCTCCAAAGGACTTTCCACAGACTTAATCTTGAACTGGATTTGATTCAGGGTGGTGGACATTTGATCTTGAATCGGGCTTGTGATATCTTCAAGGGCCGTTGGTGGCTTGATCTTTAAGGATTTGATTCAAGGGTGGTGAATCAGCACGTGCAGCTCACGACACCTTAGTGAGTCGACTCAAGAATTTGAGGGTCAAAACAAGTCCATCAAATCTAGAGTATGATCGACCCTGGTGATATGGGATACTCTTGCTGTTGACAAAGTAGTGAATATGGTATGGCGAGGTTTTGCTCTTCGGCGCGGTGCTAGTGAAAGGTTATTGAAGCTTTTCGAGTTCTTCGGATAGGGCAGTGATGCCAAGCTTGGATTTGGCTTAGACTCCGCTATCTGGATTATGCGCTTCTGCAGGAAATGCGTCGTGCTGTAGTGATCTGTTTCAGCTCATTATTGAACCTTCTGCTTCAATCTTTTGCATGGCAGAAGTGATGGGCAACCTTTGCATTTAAATGGTCCTCCAGAACATTCCTTCACAGCGACTCATCCATGTTTGACAGCTTCAGTGTAAAGAGCCAATATCTGATCAACTGTCGTGAGGTATTTGCCGGAGGAATTCATGACCTTGATAGCAGTTGAGGATGAGTACTCGAAAGCAATGCTAAGTAAGCAACCAGGCAAAGGTTCCAGGCAGTCAGTTCTAGATCGGAAGTTTGATTTCAGGTTCTGACTGACTGCTCTTTTTCTTCTTGTCCTGCAGGTGAGGACAAGGACAAAGACAAGGACAGGGGGAAAGCATGATATGGGATACTCTTGCTTCCGACCCTGATGATATGAGATACTCTTGTTCTTGGTGTGGCTTATTTGCTGAGGTATCATCGGGGGGAAATAAAGTTGAGTATTTCGAGAGGTTATGTTGATGGTGCCTTCTCGAATGTGAGAAAGGGTTGAGCATTTTTGCAGGTTTGCCTGTTCGTGGAGGAGGGAGGTCGACATATATAGGAATTTCCCAATAGCAAGTAGTAATCCTGTTCCTTTACCCTTCTCGGCCATAGCAACATAGTGGGAGTTGCAAGATTCACGTGTTTTTAACTTTGTTAGAGCTCTTTTGATAAAGTGTTCTGTGGTATCCGAGGAGCTGACATTGCGTGTGAGAAGTGTCGAAAAATTTTATCCAGGGAAATTTGGTCTTCAAGATTCGGAGAGCGGTGCCTCTTTGATTTTTGAACAAAAGGTATGTTGAAGATCTGGCTCTTGAAATGCGGAGAGCATTGCCTATTCGATTTTTAAACCAAGTAAATTTGTTGAAGATCTGGTTCTCGGAATTCGAAAAAGCGTTGCCTCTTCAATTTTTGAACAAGTAGATCTATTGAAGGTATGTCCTTGGAGATGAGGAAAAATTAAGCATTCTTGCAAGTCTGCTTTGCGATGGAGGACATAATTGACCCGTATAGTGATTTCCCAATTAACAAGTAGTGGTGCTATTCCTTTATCCTTGTGGGTAATAGTAAGGTAGCTGGAACTTCAAAATTCTCGTGCCTAAACTTTGTCAGAGATCTTTGGCAAAGTTATCTGTGGTACCCGATGAGCTGATGTTGCGTGTAGAAAGTGGTGCCTCTTCGAAATCCGGAGAGTGGTGCCTCTTCGATTTTTAAACCAACGGCCCTGTTACCCTTTTCTTTTATAAGGGCACCAATTGTGTGCAAGAAGTACATTCAGAGAGTTATTGCTTGTAGGAATTTTCCCCTTACTTCAGAGATTTATTGCACCTCATTTCTCCTTCATCATTTCTGAGAATGTCTAGCTTATTCGACCGTCGTTTTGACTTGAACTTTGGTGAAGAGACAGCCATGCCTTCTCAAGACAACATATGACGCCCATCTTTCTTATCCCCTACTGGTCTTCTTACCGTTAGGGACTCTGTGATGAAGAATGATATGACCGCTGCGATGGTGGCCAGGAACCTTCTCACTCCCAAAGATAACAGACTACTTTCCAAACGGTCTAATGAGTTGGCTGTTAAGGATTCTCTGGCTCTCAGTGTTCAGTGTGCAGGTTCTGTGTCTAATATGGCCCAACGCCTGTTTGCTCGAACCCACCAAGTTGAATCATTGGCGGCTGAAGTGATAAGTCTCAAATAGGAGATTAAAGGGCTCAAGCATGAGAATAAACAGTTGCACAGGCTCGCGCATGACTATGCTACAAACATGAAGAGGAAGCTTGACCAGATGCAGGAATCTGATGGTCAGATTTTACTTGATCATTAGAGGTTTGTGGGTTTGTTCCAAAGGCATTTATTGCCTTCGTCTTCTGGGGCTGTACCGCGTAATGAAGCTCCAAATGATCAACCTCCAATGCCTCCTCTTTCTGAGGTTCTGTCCAGTACTGAGGCTCTAAATAACCACCCTCCGGTGCCTTCTCTTTTTGGGGCTCTACCGACTGCTGAGACTTCTCCTAAGCAACCTTTGTGAAGGCTCCATCTTGTTTGTTTATTTTGACTCATGTATATGTACCTATTTGTAACTTATCAGAGATATCAATAAATAAACTTTGCTTCATTTCAACGTATTGTGTTAAATACACCAAAGCCTTCTTCGAAAAGTTCTTTGAATTTTTTCTTTTGTTGAAGCTTGTATGTTGAAGCTTTGTGAGTGAAGCATGTAGTTTGAGGTAGTGTTTCCTTAATTTCCCGAGTGAGGAAAACTTCTCAGTTGGAGACTTAAAAAATCCAAGTCACTGAGTGGTTGTGAGACTTCCGAGTATTAAGGTGCAGTAGCATATGGTAGGAGTCCCCCAAGTCTCCGGTCGAGGGAGTTGACCAAGGAGGTGTCTTGCTAGTAGCCAAGCTTCTAAAGTAACAAAACTTCATCTATATATATAAAGTGAGTACCCTAAAATGGTGAAACATTCAAAATACCATAAATTGTCCTTTAAGAATTTCATAAATTACAATTGAACCAAAAGAAGCTAAAGTATTTAACCATATTTTTATTTTGAATGAATTTAATATTTAAAATTATAGAAAAAAAAAAACAAAACCTCCCACATTAGTGGGTGGTTTCACATTTTTAATTCATTTCTTCTTTTTTTTTTAAATAATTTTTTCAAAAAATATGTAAATTAATTATTTAAATAAAAGATATATAAAAATGTCAATTGCCACACGCATATACGTGTGGCAAGAGGGTAGTATAATGTAATCTTTGCGAATAAATATGCAATTAGTAATATCATAATTAATTAAAATTCTTAAAAGTCTAAAAATATAATCTTTTAAAAGCCCCTCCCTTACTTGACACCATTTAATAGAATACATTTTGGGGCTAGCCAAAGATTCTTTGATGCTTCAGTTAACTAAGAGTGATTAAAGGGTCATGTGGTAGGAGAGATTTTTCAATGTGACCGTCACACGGGATAGTACATCACGTGTCGTTATATAAATAGTGTGATATGTGTGTTAAAAAGTTAATAAGTTAAAAAATAAAATTTCCCACCACTTACATAAAAACACGTGATGTACATGGTAGTGTTTAGGGTAGTAAATGGTTATTATATACCTATAAAAGTTAATATTGGCTTTCCTTCTATTAAGAAATAACCTACCTAAAATTGTTCACCATTATTGTGATTCAATTTTACAATATCATGTGTAATTTTCTGTTTGTGCAGTATCAAAGGGAGCAAGAGTGTGTGAAGCTTTGTAGGTGAAGCTTTGAAGTTGAAGCTTTGTAGGTGAAGCTTTGGAGTTGAAGCTTTGTAGGTGAAGCTTTGAATTTGTAGGTGAAGCTTTGGAGTTGAAGCTTTGTAGGTAAAGCTTTGGAGTTGAAGCTTTTGTTGGGTACCATGAATTGATTTTGCTTCACACTATCTTGATCAAGATAGTGTGAAGCTTTTGAGAATTTGTTGTTGTCCTCCATTAATGAAGCTTTGTTGAATTTCCCATTTTTTTTTCGATTTTTTTTCTTTTTTGGGAAACTAGAGATTTGAAAATGTGGGAGAGACAACATATACAAATTTTGCTTCCATACTGTTGAGCAAGAAATTGTGATGCAAGCCACACCTTGTAGTAGTCGAAGATTTGGATGAACCATATAAATTGAATTTGCTTCGGAGGTTTGAGAATTGTAGTTACCCTCTATTGATGAAGCTTTTGTTGGCACCATAAAATGGTTTTGCTTCACACTGTCTTGATCAAGAGTGTGTGAAGCTTTTGAGAATTGTGGTTGAACTCTTTTGATGAAGCTCTTGTTGGCACCATAAATTGGTTTTGCTTCACACTGTCTTGATTAAGAGTGTGTGAAGCTTTCTACAAGTTGTAGTGTTTGCATTGTTACATAGGGGAAATGTCTGAAGCAGATGCAAGAGGGCTGAATAGCTTGATCTTCGTATGCCATGCATTGAAATTGTTGTTGGCTTGCAATAAGACTTTGTTGGTGACTATAACTCTTGTTGAGCGTAAATGCTCCCCTAGTTGAGTTGTCAAGCTTGAGGGTTTTTGATTATTTGTGAATGCTAGGAGTTCATATGTACAAGTTGGACGACTCGTCTTCTGGTAGGTGGAATGAATGGTGAGTTGCTTTCATCACTTGGTTAGTGGTACAAAAGTGAGTTCCTTCATCACCTTTCATCACATTTCATCACCTGGTTGGTGGCACGAGGATGAGTTCCTTCTTCACCTGGTTGGTGGCATGAATGGCAAGTTGCCAAATGATATTAGAGTACGGGTTGTACATTTCATCACCTGGTTGGTGGCATGAAGGAGAGTACGGGTTGTACATTTCATCACCTGGTTGGTGGCATGAAGATGAGTTCCTTTTTCACTTGGTTGGCGGCATGAGTGGCCAGTTGCCAAATGATATTAGAGTACGGGTTGTACATTTCATCACCTGGTTGATGGCATGAAGTAAAGTACGGGTTGTACATTTCATCACCTGGTTGGTGGCATGAAGGAGAGTACGGGTTATACATTTCATCACCTGGTTAGTGAGAATAAGGGCAAGGTGTCTATGCACATTGTAGCAAGTGTCAAATGACACAAAGTATGTTGAACCCTTTCAAAGCACAGTTAGCTTATGTATGAATGTGTTGGAATGTATGATTGAACGAATATACTGTGAAGCTGTTCGTTTATTTGTATAGTCTTGTTGACATATACTTAGACTTTGTTTCATGTTGGAAGCATTCATGTTGAAGCTTGGAACCCGAGTGTTTCATTGCTAGGTATGTAAGAGGATTAGGACCGAGTTGTCTAAATCACTTCTTTATTGAATTCATGCCAAATAGTATTCATTACATAGGATGCCGAACGGTTGAAGCTTAACACTTGTACAATGTGAGTTTACTTGTAACAGAACTTCAAGTGATCAGCGTTCCATGGATGGCCAAGGGTTTTGCCATCAGAGCTTCTAAGCTTGTAGGAGCCAGGGTGACCGATGCCAACAACTTCAAACGGTCCATCCCAGTTTGGACTAAGTGTTCTTCACTCGAGACTTTGTCGCAGAGTAATATTTTCTTCAATACCCAGTCCTCTACTTTGAAAGAATGAGGTTTGACCCTTGAGTCATAGTAGTTGGAGATGCGCTGCTTGTAGGCGACATTCCTCAAGTGAGCCTGGTTTCTGTGTTCCTCGACTAGATCTAAGTTGAGGGTAACTTGTTTGTCATTTTCGCTTTGCATGTAGTTCTGGACTCGGAACGTTGCTTGCTCAAGCTCAACTGGGATAACTGCCTCTATATCAAAGGCAAGTGAGAATGAGGTTTCTCCTATTGATGTTTGATACGAAGTGCGGTATGACCAAAGAACTTGGGGTACAAATTCTGGCCAACAACTTTTAGCCTTATCCAAGCTGGTTTTCAAAATTCGCTTGATTATTTTGTTGATGACTTCAACTTGTCCATTAGACTGGGGATGAGCTGGGGAGGCAAAACATAAGTTGATGTTGAACTTAGAGCAGAACATCCTGAACTTATTGTTGTCGAACTGTCGCCCGTTGTCAATGACAGCCGACAACTCAAAGTTACCGATAGCTCACATCGGTAAGACGATAATTACGCGTCAATATAATTCTAACCAGGTGCCACTTCAAGATGTTTATCATGTTCCAAGAATGAAAAAAAATTTGCTATCTGCGGCTCAATTGACATCATCAGGCCACTATGTCTTGTTCGGTCCACAAGATGTGAAGGTGTATCGTAACCTCAAAATCTCAGAAATACCAACAATGGAGGGGCGACAATTAGAGTCAATCTACGTAATGTCAGCAGAATCTACATATGTAGATAGGACAAGGAAAAATGAGACACCAGATCTATGGCACATGCGGTTAGGTCACGTTAGCTATTCCAAGCTAAGTGTGATGGTGAAAAAGTTGATGCTTAAGGGGCTTCCTCAACTTGACGTGCGAACAGACACAGTATGTGCGGGATGCCAGTATGGTAAAGCACACCAATTGCTATATGAGGAATCGAAGTTTAAAGCAAGAGAACCATTAGAGTTAGTTCACTCTGATATGTTCGGACCAGTTAAGCAACCGTCAATTAGTGGTATGCGGTACATGGTGACATTCATTGATGACTTCTCAAGGTATGTCTGGGTCTTCTTTATGAAAGAAAAATCTGACACATTCTCAAAGTTTAAAGAGTTCAGAGAGTCAGCCGAAAGAGAAGTGGGAAAGAAGATCCGTTGCCTGCGCACAGATAATGGAGGAGAATATAGCTCAAGTGAGTTCTCTTAATACCTAAGGGAATACCGAATACGTCATCAATACACGTGTGCCAACACACCGCAACAAAATGGTGTAGATGAAAGAAAGAACCGACATCTTGCAGAAGTTTGTGAAAGTATGCTACATGCAAAGAACGTACCGGGAAGGTTTTGGGCTGAAGCAATGAGGACTGCAGTCTTTGTGATCAACAGACTTCCTCAACCGAGGTTAGGATTTGTTTCGCCCTTTGAGAAACTATGGAACATGAAACTTACAGTTAGCTACTTTCGAGTATTTGGCTGTGTATGTTATGTATTTGTTCCTAATCATTTACGGAGCAAATTTGACAAGAAAGCTGTTAGATGTATCTTTGTGGGATACGACAGCCAAAGAAAGGGGTGGAAATGTTGCGATCCAACAAGTGGAAGATGTTACACTTCACGAAATGTGATGTTTGATGAAGCGTCTTCTTGGTGGTCCTCAGAGAAGGAGGTGCTACCAGACTCCAGAGAATTTGGAGAAAACCTGCAATAGAAGATAGATGAGCATACTATCTAACTCTAACCAAGTTCAGATGAAGCATGAGATCCAAATGGCGATGATGTTGAACAAATAGTGGCTCAGAATCCTTAGCAAACTGACGTGTATCAACAACCAAACGAAGAAGGTGGGCCTAGTGAAATGGAAGAGTCAACTCCACAATCTCAACTCCGAAGGTCAACAAGAACACGAAGGCCAAATCCTAAATACGCCAATGCAGCCATAATTGAAGAAGCAACAGAGCCTAAGACGTTCAAAGAAGCATCGCAGAGTTTTGAGTAGACAACAGCTATGAAAAAAAAGATCGATGCACTTCAGCAAAATCAGACTTGGGATATCGTGCCAAAGCCAAGAGATGTGAAACCCATATCCTGCAAGTGGGTTTACAAGATAAAGCGCCGTCCAGATGGGTCAATCGAGAGGTACAAGGCACGATTGGTAGCTCGTGGTTTCTCTCAACAGTACAGACTAGATTATGATGAAACATTTAGTCCAGTGGCGAAACTTACAACAGTATGAGTCCTACTTGCACTTGCAACCAACAAAGACTGGAATCTGTGGCAGATGGATGTGAATAATGCTTTTCTTCATGGAGAGCTGGATCGGGAGATCTACATGATCCAACCAATGGGATTTCAGAGCCAAGATCATCCTGAATATGTGTGTAAGCTGTGGAAAGCACTCTACGGATTGAAACAAGCACCCAGGGCGTGGTATGGTAAGATTGCTGAATTTCTAACACAAAGTGGTTATTCAGTAACACTTGCAGATTCCAGCCTGTTTGTCAAAGCCAATGAAGGAAAGCTAGCTATCATGCTAGTGTATGTGGATGACTTAATCATAACCGGAGATGATGAGGCATAAATTCTTTAGACGAAGGAGAATTTATCAGTCCGTTTCCAGATGAAGGAACTTGGTCAACTCAAGCACTTCCTTGGTCTAGAGGTTGATCGCACACAAGAAGGAATATTTCTCTGTCAACAGAAGTATGCCAAAGATTTGTTGAAGAGGTTTAGAATGCTCGAATGCAAGTTGATTTCGACGCCGATAGAGCCAAATGCCAAAATGTGTGCACATGAAGGAAAGGATTTGGAAGATGCAACAATGTATCGACAATTGGTAGGTAGTCTGATCTACTTAACCTTGACTCGACCTGACATTTCTTATGCAGTTGGTGTGATGAGTCGGTACATGCAAAATCCAAAGAAGCCTCACTTGGAAGCAGTTCGACGAATACTGAGATATGTGAAGAGTACAATTGACTATGGTCTTTTGTACAAGAAAGGTGAAGACTACAAGTTAGTTGGTTACTGTGATGCTAACTATGCAGGAGATCACGACACCAGGAGATTAACAACTGGGTATGTGTTTAAGCTTGGTTCCGAAACAATTTCTTGGTGTAGCAAAAGACAGCCGACGATATCATTATCAACCACTGAAGTTGAGTATAGAGCAGCAGCAATGGCAGCTCAAGAGAATGCATGGCTGGTACAGTTGATGAGTGATCTACATCAACCAGTAGATTATCCAGTACCATTGTACTGTGATAACCAATCGGCAATTCGCTTGGCGGAAAATCCAGTATTTCATGCAAGAACTAAACATGTGGAGGTACATTATCATTTCATTAGAGAGAAGGTCTTGCAAGAAGAGATTGAGATGAGACAAATCAATACAGATGACCAAGTTGCGGACTTGTTCACTAAAGGTTTGAGTACTGGCAAGTTTGAAAAGTTTCGTCGTCAACTCAGCATGGAGAAAAGAATGAGCTGGTGTTGAGGGGGAGTGTTAAAAGAGCCCAACCCCAGCCCATTCCACACAAATCCAAGTACTAAAGTCGGTGTAGTATGCAGACATGTCAATATGCTAGATAATTCTAGCATTATCTTATTAAGTCGGTGGATGTGTGTGTATAATCATGTGCTAGAAAGCTCTAGCAGCTTGTACAGTTGTGTGGCTGCCATGCAAAGCCCAAAGGCAATGGGGAATTGTAGTCGGCAAACACCACCTATAAATAGGTGTGTGATGTTGTGAAAGCAATCAACCAACAAGAAAGAAGTAATCAAGCAAGCAAGCAAGCAACCAAGTGAAAGTGAGAAGTAAGAGTAGTCTTGTGAGGAGGAGTGTGAGTGATCTAGAGTTTGTCTCTAGAAAGTGAGTGAGTGTCATTGCTTCTAAAGTGTGTCTTTGTGTCCTTTTGAGTGTTGTAATATTTTGTGTGTGTAATACAAGTAATTTGTTTACTTGTGTACTCTAAGTTTTTCCTCAACAAGTACCAATTTAGGTCGTTGTCAAGTCGCTAGAATGTTGGGATTATATTGATGCAATATTAACCCAAGTAGTCTCACAGAGACAGATACGGAGACATAGCCAACTCCAGCAACATCGAACATCACTCTTATCTCGATACGACATCGATAAAAGAGAAACGAGAGAGAGAGAAAGAGAGAGAGAGAGAGAGCAAGCGAGAGGGAAAAAAAGGAAACTAACCTATTGGATCCAAGGATGAAGAAAATAACATACTGGACAGAAAGCATGACAACAAAAACAAACTTTATGGACTGTCGGTACAACACCAAGGCCCGAGTAATACTTGGACACCTCTATGTAATCATTTATGGTATCAAGAAACGCATTTCCAAAATTTGCAGATAAGAACAAATCTCTGATTTCAAAACCCTAGTCCCCAACCCTTGAATTTGTATTGGGAAATTTTATTTGAACTCTGCTTAGGCCCAAAATTACTGGTTTGGGCCGAATTTATAATTATTCTCAACCTAAAAGCCTTGTTCAAGAATCGATATAAGCCGTTCGGTTTATGGGCCGCCTAACCAAGGTCGGCCAGGTCCTATTAGAAAAAGAGTATTCCAGAAGAGTAGGAAGAAGGTGAGTCTTATTGCGAAATGGATGGATAGGTGGGGAGTTCTAATGCAGTAAGGATATTCGGTCGGGTAAGGGCGTTTAAGCCTGGAAATGAATACAACCTAAAAAGGGGGTCGGATTCGAAGTCCTAATGGAAGTAGGATTGGTCGAGATAAGTTTGGATCAGAATAAGAAGTCCCAATCCGAGTATGGTTTTAATTCGATCGTGAGGACAATATCTAACCCTATAAATACAGATGCAATGGCAACGGAAAAAGTCTCTAATTCAACACACAAATCTGCCCTGCGCAAATTCTCTCAACAACCTTGAGATTTTTATTTTTCTACCAACACATCTTCAGTCTGGAATACAGCATTGTGAAGGTAACCGGTGACACTTTCAGTTTGGAAAACAACACTGTTGCCGTAGAATCAGCCGTCCGCGGAGCACCTTCAGTTTGGAAAACAGCACTGCATCGAGGTCGACTGATTATCTATCCAAGTCTCGGCCGAGAAGGTTTTTCGAATCCTTATTGGCAGGGGTCATCTCATTAGCCTTCTCGGCGAAGTGAGGTGTTACAAGCCTACTAGGACTCGACATATTGAAAGCCAAGTTGTTTATGATTAGATACTCACAAGTGGGATTTAGAGTTCGGCATTCTGACGGCCGAACCACCTTCACGATCAAGACTTATATCTACTTCGAATATAATCACTGTGACCAAATTCGGCGCCAACGATCCGTGAAATTTGCAGAGCTAGCAGCCTTATCTTCAGGCTCTAGAACCCAAAGGCCGAGACGAGTTCCTTCCTCGACCGCAATCGCAAGACGCAGAAGTTAGCAGCGCGCTCAACGTGACATCAACACATTTTACTCCTTGACCGAGCTCGGCCGACCAGTTGGCACGCCCCGCACATAACCGAAGGATGTAGTTAGCTCATTAGTAACTTGGCCTGCGCACCACGTAGGTTTGGTAGTTTTTAGGGTCAACAAACTCATAAAACCTCTTTTTATACCCAACTTACTCTCTACATCCATATTACTTTTAATTAAACTATCAATATCTCTTTAAACCTAAACTCACTACCTAAATTACCCTCACAAACTCAATTCAATTTATAAAATTTATCTTTGCACCCATTCAAAAAATAAAAACCCAAAATCAATGTTATACAACTCATTCAAGGCTTAAAGAGAGCAATATCTCTCACATTTGTCTTGTGCTTAATCCTTTTTTTGCTTCATATTTGTTACTCTGATATACAAAGGCAAGGACCTGGTGGATACTGGTTATGGTGCAATACTGGTCACTCTGATATACAATTGAGTCAAGTTTAACAAATTGTATCATCTCAATACTAATGTTCGATCCTTGCTCTACATTTTCCAAGTTCAAGCTTAATTATTTAGAGTTTATAAATTATATTCAATGAATCAATGGTTAAGTTATACAAAATAGGCAACGTGCAGTTTAGAAAGCATAGAGATAGTTTGTTGTGTGCTCTCCATACGAGACTGTATTTGATCATAAAGTCACCGTTTTCCCAAAAACAAGTACATACATCTATGGGGATGCTATAGTTGTTAGCCAAAAGGCCAAAAAAATTACATCTCTAGTCTAGGCTATAAATTGAACATTTATTTTATTACCGACTTTAACTTAGGTTTATCTTCTAGGCGTGCGTCACATTGAATGCGCTAATTTTGTTTCTAAATACCAAAAAATTGAAATCAAAAGAAAAAAAAATTGCATAAATCGATTCATACCTTAATTGGAGAATTCAAAACTTGAAAATCACTATCCTTCGGTCAGGAATAGTATGTTTTTCTCTATGAAAGCATCTTAGAATTTTAGCTAGAATGAAGATAAAGATTGTGTGATGGTAGGGTTTGATGTGATGATAGGGTTTCATTATTGAGTGGGTTTAGTGATAAATTTTAATTTTATAGTTAATTTCATCTTGTACTTGATTGTAATTATGTAATAGGGTAAAAAAGGTAATTCACATTTAAAATTTAAGTTAGGTGTAGAAAGATATTATATGAATTCAAATCAAATTTCCCATTTGTATTCCGCCCATTGGTTTGGTTTACCACCTACCCCTCCTTCTTTTCGCCTATAAAAGTTACCACACGTTCAGACTGATTACTCATTAATTAGGATTTAGAGTTAGAGAGTGAGAGTGAGAAATGATGAAAGTTTGTGACTCGTCTGAATGCCAAAGCGAAGAGGATGATGGTGCTGGGGTTGGAGATCCTGATCTACGTCACCTATGGTTCTAATATATCATCGAATTCTTGATTTACCAGATCAGGTATATTTTCTTTCTCTCTCCATATATATATATGAATAATACTTACATTCCCCCTTGCTAATAACGTATGACTATACAAATTTAATAACCGTAACCTTCCAATTCGTGAATGTTCATTTGAAGATCTCCCCCACAAAAAATTATTTTATTCGGAGATCATTTAGTCATTCAAATGTACAGATGAACCGGTAATATATTTATGATTCACCGGTCATGTATTTTATACGTTTAGATAATTGATGACATTTATATATAGCCCTATAATTCGATCTTTATTTAGCCACCAGCATGCAAACATCTCAGTTAATTTAGAGTTCAGGTTTCCATGAATTCGGTCTTATTTTTCTGAATTAAATCGAAAGAAATCAACAATTTTGATCAGCGCCAGATGTTAATATTACAGTTAATAGATTTGGAATGTTCGTTCCTATCAGCGCCCAGATGTACCCAAAGCCCAGTTTTTGTTTTTTTGTATTGTTTTTGGACTTGGTTGAACACTCAACATATTGCAATCTGTAGAAACTTACCCCACTCCATTTGTAGCGGCTGTCTTTGACTGTGAACGCGTAAGCATTTGAGGGACTTTTTCATCTGAAGCAGGATCTTGGTGGGGTTCAATAGAAGAATGCGGTGCCTCATAACAGCTCTCATCCTCACAACGAGGAAACACTATTACGTCTGCTCCAAGCATCAAATAGTACTCATCTTAGGCCCGTCGTCATATATACAATATATTGACCAACGGTATATGTGCCATTCTTTTTGAAGAATACCCAAGAGACATGCATTGTCGCATCTTTTCAGGAGTCATCTCACCACAATTGTCTTCAACCACCAACATCTCATTACCATCTTTCTTGTTTCTCACCATGTCATTGTCAACACAAACATAATTGGCTCCATTACAAACCTCATTTAATGCATTGTCTAGGAGCTCCCTCAAAAGCTCCCAAAGCCCACGATGGTGGCACTTGAATGGAGAATCCTGGGATGAACCCTGACATGGTCCATGCCAACAGACGAAAACCCAGAATCGGCAATGCCTCCACTATCACCATCATAGTCCCCTGCTGACACGACCCGATCCTGATATTCCCCAAATACCAGGATAAGCAGGTGTTGGTCGACATCTGAGGGTGACGAAAGCCATTTATTGAGTGCAAATGCTGAAAACAAGGGATAGATAAGACTTATAAATATAAAAGAATAAAGAATATGCATTTAAGAAACGTGTTCAGAGCATACAACTAACTAGAACACTAAAAGAAATAATATAAAATTGAATAAACAAGGAATGGGTCCTACACCAAGAAGACTCGAAGATACCAATGCGGAAGTGCCTTGACGCCGAGATTGTATGCCTCGATTCTAAGTCCTGAAGGGGACGCAAAACAAATATGAGTGAACCAATTTGATATACATATATATATATATATATAATAAAACAGTTATCAACGTACTAACCCTCAGGTTTTATGAAAACACATATATCATAATAAACATAGGTTTTCCAAAACCTAGCATGCCGTGCAATGTTTCAAATCATAACTCATATATAATAATCACTAGTGAATGTCCAATATAACACTTCAGGCCCCATGCCGGCTCCCCGTCTCTGAGCAAACAGTCAAAGGAAAACACACTACAGGCTCCATGCCGACTCCCCGTCCCTGTGCTAAATAGCCAAGGGAAACACACTCCAGGCCCTATGCCAACACCAAACCGTCGCCCGGAACGGACTGGAATCTATCCCTACGTCCCATAGCAGAATAAGGACCACTAGGTAAGTACAAAACCATTGAACACACACACATATATATATATATATATATATATATATATATATATATATATATTTGAAAAGCAACTTCATAGTATAAAGTCATCCATCATCTATACTATAAAGAGGTGTTCTAAACGTGTTCTAAATATTATATCGTCATCCATTAGATATTCTATAAGAACACGGGTTATAGGAAAAATAGTAATAATTCAAACTAACCTCAATAAGCATGTTATCTTGTAAAACATGCTTTTCATGTATGCATTTCTACTATAAAACATGCATTTTAGAAAGGGTCCACTCATAGTACTTAGCCGCCGAAGAGCCACGCAAACGAGTGAACAAGAAAACGTCACCAATAATTGCCCCTAAGCACATAAAGGGTCCAATTAATAAAAATCTATTATATCAATTGAATTTGGGAAAACGGACGTTGGAAACGGATTCAATAAGTCGAATTACCCTAAGAAGGGTCACGGGTAAATTTCGTAAACGTCCATAGAATATTCCAGATAATATTCCCTGACGGAATATTCTCTAATGGAATATTCCCTAACGAAATATTCCACATAAAAGGTTCAGGCCGGCTAGGGTTTAGGGTTTTGAGTGCATGGCCTAAAGTTTAAGGCCCTAAAGGAAAATGGCCCAAAGGCCTCTAAGAAATTAAAATGGGAACTTGGGTTTGGGTTTAGGGCCTTCACAAGTAAGGCCCAAGGCCTTTAAATTAAAAAAAAAACAAAAATTAAAAGAAAAGGGGTGGGTTGGGCTCGGAAGGGAGGAGAAGGCCGGATTTCGGCCGGAGAATTCCCAAGCTCCGATGGAGCTCAAAACTCAACCAAAACATGTCATTCAATATACCAAATTGAAGCCCCGAAGGTAAGGAATCAAAATATACCCTTGGTTCCCATCATCGTGGCCGGAGTTGGCTGGAAAATGGCCTGGAAGGTACGGGTTCGCCGGGAAAACTGGGCTTTCCGCCAGAATTTCTGGGCAACCTTTAAACATCAATAACTTTGTCAATACTCAACGAAATCGAGGGAAACAATGAAAGTTATAGTTCTCGAAGAGACGAAGAGAATGGTACCTCGCACGACGTCTAACTCACCGTGGTTTGGCCGGAAAATGCCTCGAAAGCCACAAAGGTCGCTGGAAACTAGGTAAGATTCAAATGAGTATAACTTCTTCAATACTCCATGAAATTGGGTGAAACAAAAAGAAAATTTGTAGTACTCAGTGAGACAAATAGATTGATACCTTGCACGCTGGACAACTCTTCCTGATTTGGCAGGAAATTACCTTGAAAAGGGCGGTCTGAGTTGACGAGAGAGGGAAAGAACAGTGGTCTCCGCCACTGTGGTGTACCACACATCTGTCCTGGGTTCGAGTTCTTGCCAGGGAAGATCTTAGGGTGTGAGGGTGACTGGGTGTGTGTGTGTGTGTCGATCGGAAAGAGTCCGAGAGAAAGAGATGAGTGAGTGAGAAAGCTGAGAAGGAGTACGGGAAAGGAGGAGGAGAAGAGATAGCACGGGAAAATGGGGGACAAAATCATAGGGTGGGCCCCTTGGGCTCACCAAATAAGAACCAAAACTATTTTTAAATAAAAATGAGGGCTGGGGTGTAACAATCTACCACCTTAAAATAATTTCGTTTACGAAATTTACCCATGACCCTTCTTAGGGTAATTCGACTTACTGAATCCGTTTCCAATGTCTGTTTTTCCAAATTCAATTGATATAATAGAGTTTTATTAATTGGACCCTTTATGTGCTTAGGGGCAATTATTGGTGACATTTTCTTGTTCACTAGTTTGCATGGCTCTTTGGCGGCTAAGTACTGTGAGTGGACCCCTTCTAAAATGCATGTTTTATAGTAGAAATGCATACATGAAAAACATGTTTTACGAGATAACATGCTTATTGAGGTTAGTTTGAATTATTATTATTTTTCCTATAACCCGTGTTCTTATAGAATATCTGATGGATGACGATATAATATTTAGAACACGTTTAGAACACCTCTTTATAGTATAGATGATGGATGACTTTACACTATGAAGTTGCTTTTCAAATATATATATGTTCAATGGTTTTGTACTTACCTAGTGGTCCTTATTCCGCTACAGGACGTAGGGATAGATTCTGGTCCGTTCCGGGCGACGGCTTGGTGTTGGCATAGGGCCTGGAGTGTGTTTCCCCTAGCTATTTAGCACAGGGACGGGGAGTCGGCATGGGGCCTGTAGTGTGTTTTCCTCTGACTGTCTGCTCAGAGACAAGGAGCCGACATGGGGCCTGAAGTGTTATATTGGACATTCACTAGTGATTATTATATATGAGTTATGATTTGAGACATTGCACGGCATGCTAGGTTTCGGAAAACCTATGTTTATCATGATATATGTGTTTTCATAAAACCTGAGGGTTAGTACGTTGATAACTGTTTTATTATATATATATATATATATATATATATATATATATATATATATATATATATATATATATATATATCAAATTGGTTCACTCATGTTTGTTTTGCGCCCCATTCAGGACTTAGAATCGAGACATACAATTTCGGCGTCAAGGCACTTCCGCATTGGCATCTTCGAGTCCTCTCGGTGTAGGACCCATTCCTTGTTTATTCAATTTTATATTATTTCTTTTAGTGTTCTGTTGAATTGTGGCCAAGTGGCCATCACCTTTCCTAATAAACAAACCAAAAGAAAAAAAAAAGGGAAAGGACAACATGATTATGTTTCCTTGTTTTGGGGAAAAGAAAAGTGAATTTGTCTAAAGTTTTCTTTGGTCCATGTGGGAAGTCACAGGGTGACTTAAATGATTGATTTAGCAGCAATTGCTGCTTTTGTTGTGAAGAGAAAAAAAATAGAGAGCAGAAAAATTAGAGAGCCGAAGAGAAGAGAGGGAGAGAAAGAAGGTACTGCTGCAGTACCATTTTCAAAGAAGGAGTTGTTGTTCCTTTCATTGGATAGTTCTCACTCCATCAAAATGTTATTGTTGTAATAGTTTTGAGCTTTGTATAGAGAAGAAATTAATCACTATATTTCTTTCTCTATTTGTTTCTTTAGAGTGTGAGAGTTATTGGGTGTATTGGGTTATTTGGGTTGTGAGATTGCCAACACTTTGTAAACTCCCATTTGGTTGATAGTGGATTATTAGGTGAGCTCCTACTGCTCCGAGGACGTACTCCAGTTACACTGACTGTTGAGGAACCTCGTTAAAATCTTGGTGTCTTTTATATTTTGTTCTTGCATTTCATTTGGTAAATTTCCTGTGGGTTAGCTTGAGTTGGTTCCAACGGGTTTGGTGCTATCCTAGCACAACAATTGGTATCAGAGCACTGGTTGCTCTTGGGTACTGTCTAGTTGCCAAAGATGTCAGATGGGCAAGATGAAAATCCTTTTGGAAGCAGCTCCGGGTTTGCAAGAACTACGGTGCAAATTGCAAAGTTCGAAGTGGAAAAGTTTAATGGCACAAACAACTTTGGGATGTGGCAATGTGAGGTCAAAGATGTGTTGGCTCAACAAGATCTACTTACCGCTTTGGGAGAGAAGCCAGAAGCTATGTCGAAGCCGGAATGGGAGAAATTAAATTTGTGGGCTTGCTCTTCAATTCGGTTGTGCCTTGCAAAAACTCAGAAGTATTTTGTGATACGGGAGACGGTAGCAAGTGTGTTGTGGCAAAAATTGGAAGACAAGTATATGACGAAGAGTGCAGAGAACCGGCTACACTTGAAGAAAAAGCTCTATCGCTTCCAATACAAAGAAGGTACAAAAATGATTAGACACCTTGATGCTTTTAATAAGTTGATTGCCGACTTGTTAAATTTAGATGAGGATATTAAGGATGAAGATAAGGCCTTAATATTGTTGAATTCCTTGCCGGACTCTTATGAGCATTTTGTTACCACTATTATGCATGGTAAAGAAACTGTGAAATTTGAAGATGTGTCAAATGCCTTGATGAATTATGAAATGAGGCATAGAGATAAAAATCATGATAGTACCTCTGAAGCTTTATTTGTTAGAGGTAGATCATCGGAGAGAAGATCATCTTCTAGTAGGAAAAAAATCACAGTCTCGACCTAGAGGAAACTCTAAAGGTAGAAAACCTTTGGAAAGAGATGAATGTGCCTTTTGTCGTAATAAAGGCCATTGGAAGAAAGATTGTCCTAAATTGAAGACCAAAGGCAAAGAAAGTTCTGAAGCTAATGTTGCTGAGGTTGAAACAGATTTTTCTGATTTTGCTTTAACCACTTCCTCATCATTTGATTGTGCTACTAAGTGGGTGTTGGATACGGGTTGTACTCATCATATGACTCCTCACAAGGATTGGTTTTCAAGCTTGAAAGAGTTTGATGGTGGCGTTGTGTTTATGGGAGATGATAATCCTTGCACAACAAAAGGGATTGGTACAGTTCGTTTGAAGTTGCATGATGGCATGGTTAAAGAGTTGACAGGTGTTCGGTATGTACCGAATTTGAAGAAAAATCTTATTTCTTTGGGTACTTTGGAATCCAAGGGTTTCAGGTTTCATTCAGATGGACAGACATTGAAAGTTACTTATGGTGCACTTGTTGTGATGAAAGCTCCTAGATGTGGCCATTTGTATTTATTGCAGGGAAGCACTGTGACAGGTGAAGCATCTGTAGTCTCTGAAAATATGGGCACATCTGATTCAGATACTACTAGATTGTGGCATATGAGATTAGGCCATGCCGGTGAGAAAGCTCTACAAGGGCTTGTGAAACAAGGTCTTCTAAAAGGTGCCACGACTTGTAAGCTTGATTTCTGCGAGCATTGTGTCTTAGGGAAGCAAACTAGAGTGAAGTTTGGTACTGTTGTACATCAGACGAAGGGCATTCTTGATTATGTGCATTCGGATGTTTGGGGTCCTACAAAGACTCCCTCTTTGAGTGGTAGACATTGGTTCGTGACCTTTGTTGATGATTATTCAAGAAGGTCTTGGGTCTACACTATGAAGCACAAGAGTGAGGTGTTAAGCATTTTCTTGGGTTGGAAGAAAATGGTTGAGAACCAGACTGGGAGAAAGATTAAGATTTTGAGATCGGATAATGGTGGTGAATACACATCCGATCCTTTCTTTAAAGTTTGCAAAGAGGAAGGAATTGTGAGACATTTCAGTGTTCAGGGAACTCCACAACAAAATGGAGTTGCAGAAAGATTGAATCGAACCTTGCTTGAGAAGGTTAGATGTATGTTGTCTCAGTCGGGTTTAAGCAAGTCATTTTGGGCAGAAGCAGTTAATTATGCATGTCACATCATCAACCGATTACCCTCAGCTGTTGTTCAGGGTAAGACACCAATGGAGTTATGGACTGGAAAAACTTCTTCTGATTATGACTATATCCGTATTTTTGGTTCACCTGCTTATTTTCATGTGACTGAAAATAAACTTGATGCTAGAGCCAAAAAGGCTATCTTTCTTGGTTTTAGTAGTGGTGTCAAAGGTTACAGGTTGTGGTGTCCAGAGATGAAAAAACTTGTAGTCAGCAGAGATGTGACATTTGATGAAGAAAGTATGTTCAAAGACTCTGAGAAGAATGTGAAAGATGTCCAACAGGTGGAGCTTGAGAAAGTTGCCTCTGGTACTTCAAATCCTATTTCCGCTGATGTCGAAGCCACTACAAGTGAAGAAGTTGGAGACCATGAGGATGTTGAAGAAGTTGAACTTGAAGATTCTATTCAAGTTGAAGAGCAAGTTTCACCTCAAGAGTCTATTGCCAAGAACAGAGGAAAGAGACAAATTACCAAGCCAGCTCGGTATAGTGACTATGTTTCTTTTGCTCTTCCTATTATCACTGATGAGATTCCATCCAATTTCGAGGAAGCCATTGAGAGTGAGGAGAAGAAGAGGTGGTGCAATGCCATGGGTGATGAGATGAATTCTCTTTTGAAGAACAAGACTTGGGAGTTAGCTAAATTGCCTAAAGGCAAGAAAGCTATCGGTTGCAAATGGGTGTATGCCAAGAAGGAAGATGCTGATGAGAAAAGAAATGTGAGATTTAAAGCAAGATTAGTTGCTAAAGGGTATGCACAAAAGGAGGGCATTGACTACAATGAAATATTTTCTCCGGTTGTGAAGCACTCCTCAATTCGTATTATGTTAGCTCTTGTTGCACAATATGATCTTGAGCTTGTGCAACTCGATGTGAAGACGGCTTTCCTACATGGTGATTTGAATGAAGAGATCTATATGTGTCAACCGGATGGATATATAGTGAAAGGGAAGGAAAATTTGTTTTGCAAATTGAAGAAATCACTTTATGGCTTGAAGCAATCTCCAAGGCAATGGTATTTGAGGTTTGATAAATTTATGAGAGGCCAAAATTATTCTAGAAGTCAATATGATCATTGTGTGTACTTCAAGAAGTTGCAAGATGGGTCTTTCATTTATTTGTTGATATATGTTGATGATATGTTGATTGCCTCAAAGAATGTTGAAGAGATTGAAAAATTGAAGAAGCAAATGAAGAATGAGTTTGAGATGAAGGATCTTGGTAAAGCGAAGAAGATCCTTGGCATAGAGATCACTAGAGATAGAGAGAAGGGTTTGGTCAGTTTGAATCAAAGACAATACCTTGAGAAGTTGATTCGGAAGTTTGGAGTTCATGATTCAACCAAACCGGTTAGTACCCCTTTGGCTCCTCATTTTAAATTGAGTTCTCTACAATGTCCTAAAAATGATAAAGAGAAGCTGCAAATGAAAAATATACCATATGCAAATTTGGTTGGTAGTTTGATGTATGCAATGGTATGCTCTAGACCGGATATTGCTCATGCAGTTGGCATGGTGAGTCGATATATGCATAATCCAGGTAAAGAGCACTGGCAAGCAGCTAAGTGGATATTGAGATATCTCCATGGTACTCGAGATGTTGGTTTATGCTTTGAGAGGGATGACTCTGGTATTGGTCATTTTGCAGTTGGTTATGTTGATTCAGATTATGCAGGTGATCTGGATGGAAGGAAGTCTACTACAGGCTATGTGTTTACTATGGCTAAAGGACCAGTTTGTTGGAGGTCCATTTTGCAGTCGTCTGTTGCCTTGTCTACTACAGAGGCTGAATATATGGCAGTTGCTGAAGCTATAAAGGAGGCCATTTGGATACATGGGCTGATTAGAGATTTGGGGGTTGATCAGAAGCAGGTGGAGGTACATTGTGATAGTCAGAGTGCCATTTATTTGGCTAAGTATCAGGTTCATCATGCGAGGACCAAGCACATAGATGTGCGTTATCACTTTGTTCGTGAAATTGTTGGTGAAGGGGAAATCATTCTCCAGAAGATTCCAACTAAAGACAACCCCGCTGATATGTTGACTAAGGTTGTTGGTGTAGCCAAGTTTGTTCACTGTTTGAACTTGGCTCACATTATGCCTATATAAAGAAGGCGTTGAGCAGTAGGAGTTTTTTTTTTTTGGAGCATTTGGCTCGGCATGAATTGTTCTCTTGCTAGTGTTTGGGAGTGATTTTTTTGGGTCAATTGTGTTGGTTGGCTTATCATGGCGTTTTCGGAACTTGGCCAAGGTGGAGATTGTTGAATTGTGGCCAAGTGGCCATCACCTTTCCTAATAAACAAACCAAAAGAAAAAAAAGGGAAAGGACAACATGATTATGTTTCCTTGTTTTGGGGAAAAGAAAAGTGAATTTGTCTAAAGTTTTCTTTGGTCCATGTGGGAAGTCACAGGGTGACTTGAATGAATGATTTAGCAGCAATTGCTGCTTTTGTTGTGAAGAGAAAAAAATAGAGAGCAGAAAAATTAGAGAGCCGAAGAGAAGAGCGGGAGAGAAAGAAGGTACTGCTGCAGTACCATTTTCAAAGAAGGAGTTGTTGTTCCTTTCATTGGATAGTTCTCACTCCATCAAAGTCTTATTGTTGTAATAGCTTTGAGCTTTGTATAGAGAAGAAATTAATCACTATATTTCTTTCTCTATTTGTTTCTTTAGAGTGTGAGAGTTATTGGGTGTATTGGGTTATTTGGGTTGTGAGATTGCCAACACTTTGTAAACTCCCATTTGGTTGATAGTGGATTATTGGGTGAGCTCCTACTGCTCCGAAGACGTACTCCAGTTACACTGACTGTTGAGGAACCTCGTTAAAATCTTGGTGTCTTTTATATTTTGTTCTTGCATTTCATTTGGTAAATTTCCTGTGGGTTAGCTTGAGTTGGTTCCAACGGGTTTGGTGCTATCCTAGCACAACATGTTCTAGTTAGTTGTATGCTCCGAACACGTTCCTTAAATGCATATTCTTTATTCTTTTATATTTATAAGTCTTATCTATCATTTGTTTTCAGCATTTGCACTCAATAAATGGCTTTCGTTACCCTCGGATGTTGGTCAGCACGTGCTTATCCTGGTATTCAGGAAATATCAGGATTGGGGCGTGTCACCTGCTTTCCAAAACTGCTTGCAACCCTCAAAGCTGGACCCACCTGGTTATTACAATCAGACCCACCTGCCAAATTGCTGTCGTCACCGTTCAAGTTGCTCGTCACGGAATCGAACAAGGAAGCATGTTCGGCAGCTCAGCAAAGAGAGAGGCACAGAGATCAGAAGTAAACATCTTAAAAGGAGGCATTACTGATATAGAGTTGTAAAAATGATTCAATTGTAGTTATAGGCTATAGTGCAGTTAACTAGAGGATTAGTTATTCATGATCTAGCTGTAAATCTTTAGAGCTTCTTCGAGCCTTGTAATTTTGATATAATATATATATATATAGCCTGTTTCCTCTCAAAAGGTATCATTTCTCACACAGTAGACCAGCTTGGGACGGGCTTGATGATTGAAGATATGTTTGATCAAATTTCTCTTGTGGACTTAACAGATAGAGAAACCCTCCTTCATTGTAAGTATGACCGTGCTTCTGCTTTTATAGCTGTTCCATTGTATAATGGAATTGTTTCCGTTAGCAGCTAGATTATTTCCTTAATCTGAACTAAGCAGATAATCACTCAAGGTCTCAGTTCATTTGCAAGTACTATGTGCTTTGGACTTGACTTTGTATGGACGTCTATATTTTTTTTTCCTGATGATATGTCACTAGGTTTGGGTGTTTCGTTGTTGGATTGATTTCTTACGTGACATACATGGAATAGTCTTGTTTCAAGATCAACAGAGAGAGTAATTTAACAATGTTCAGTCCCCGCGTGTTTTAATTAAAATGCCTTTTTTGTTGTAGTGTTTTAATAAACCTCCTGCGTGAAAGCGCATCACATATTTTTCATATTACCTCGGGTTGTATTTCCTTTTGGAACAAGAGTTATTTAATATTCTCCGCTAAGAGTTATTTGGTTTTCAAGTTGGCTCCTCATTGCAATCTACACGTACGAGTCAAATACATGTTGTAAAGGGTCCCATAATTTTTTTTGAATTTTAAGCAGTTTAAAAGACTAGGCAGTTTCCTTAGTTCACTAAACATGTTTTTGAAGATTTGTGTTATATTTTTGTCTGGGTAGTGTTTGATGAGAACAGTGTTGTAGAATGTAATTTGGTTTGAAGCATCCGTTATTGGTAGAGAAATTAAGGGGAAGAAGCCACAGCATATGAGACCTATCAGCAGCAGCGGTCGCTTTCAAAGTTATCTGGGTCTTGTTTCAAAGCCGAGAAAAACCGCGGTTGAGGGGAAGAAGCATCCGTTAGGTTTTTCCTTAGTCTTTCCTCCTCTTGTCTCGCTCGGCCTTCCTTGCATTATTATTTCAAGAAAAGCTGATTGCTCTTTTGTTAAAGAAATCCACCCCATCTCATTGACAGACCTACACAAATCTAGAATAAAGAATTCTAGAAAGTTCACTAAAGTTTGTTAGCTAGATTATCCAAATTAAAGTAGTCCTTTGTAGAAAGGACTAGAAGGTTGTTTCTTAAGTTGGTGGAAGAGTCTAGAAGAATGGTGAGGTTTCCACCAACATGCAAGATTAGTGTAGATAATTCTAGCTTAGGAAGGTAGTGGAATTATCTAGATATCTCTAGCATGATGTTTCCATGCTTCTCCAAGGTTCCATCCATGCCTATAAAAGGAGAAGGCATCCACACCATTTGTATTAACAATCAACAAAACCAAGCAACCAAGTAAGCTTGTAACCAACCAAGCAACCAACCAAGTGAGAGTGAGAAGTAAAAGTAGTCTTGTAGGAGTGTGAGTCTAGAGTTTGTCTCTAGAAAGTGTGTGAGTGTCATTGCTTCTAAAAGAGTGTCCTTGATAATTTGAGTGTTGTAATATTTTGTGTGTAATACAAGTAATTTGTTTACTTGTGTTGTCTCTCCAACACTTGTGTTAGAGTTGTGTACTCTAAATTTTCCCAACATCTTTCTCCAACTCTTCTATCATTTCCAAGAGATCTGTAGTTTTCACAGTTGCACGCATTTAGCAATTTGGACATTGTTGGACGGACATTCTCCTTCAAACTCTCTATCGCTTCATGAGAATCCTCTTTAGACTTGGTTGAACACTCAACATATTGCAATCTGTAGAAACTTACCCCACTCCATTTGTAGGGGCTATCTTTGAATGTGAACACGTAAGCATTTGAGGGACTTTTCATCTGAAGCAGGATCTTGCTGGGGTTCAATAGAAGAATGTCATGCCTCATAACAACTCTCATCCACCAAATGAGGAAACACTATTACGTCTTGTTTGGGATAAAACTTAAACTTTGGGCTTAAGGAGAAGAAGGCCTGAAAGTGGGCTCAAAAGAAAGAATCCCCAGGTTCAACATGAAGCCCAGGGGCTGGAAGAAACCTTTTTCTCGGCTAGGTGCAGGTCATTTGGGCCACTTGCTCACCTAGTTAAAAGGCAAATGGTATAGATCAGCCAGCTATCAGCCCAAAAGTACTTTACAATGGTAGTACAAGTAAAAAGCTGATGAGTCACTACCCTTCAGTTACATTCAGGCAAGGGCAAAGTTGCAAGTAGCTGAGCCGAGTTGTCTATAAAAGAAGAAAGAGAAATTAGAGATAAGGACATTCAATCAATCAAACAAACAATCTTACAACTTGTCTCTCTCTCAGTCAAGCCAAGAAACCCAGAACGCTGTGCTTTGTCCAGATTTTGCACTCTTTTAGCCTTAAGCTTCCTGTAGAAAAGACAATTTTTGTCTATATAAGAGCTCTACTACCCTGTCTAAAACTTGCTGTAATATCGATTCCCTCCTATAAACTTACTTGCCACTCTTCCCTTTTTAGCACTCAAACACTCTGTAATCACAAAGAGAGGAAGCTGCAAGACGATCAACATTGCCCACCCTCTTTGTTCTGTCTTTTAATACATAGATCTAGTAGTATAATGTATCCTTCAATATATATCCAAGTTATTTCCAGCCAGTTTATGATTAAAAGATCTCTTGGTTCTCGGATCTGGTCTATTTAGTGGTTTTTACCATTACAAAAGATAAGTTAAGGTCTGAGCTGATAACTTGATCAGATTTGATTTCCTACCTTTCAAGTATACAAGATTGATTACCCAAAAGTCCTTGGTTTCAAGGCATAAAAAAGAACTTAATGTGGACTTAACCCATCCACGACAATCCTTTGATAACGAGAAGTTCGAGTTACTTGGGGCGCAAGTAATCGACCCAAATATTAGTTCTACATTTGTTATACTATGATTGCTATGATACGCTTAAGTATTGAATTAGTTTTGATAGTGAGCCTCAAGGCCTATACCTAAGGCCCTACAAAGGCACCTATCAGAGTTAATTCTGTCATTCGGGCGCGAGTGATTAATGTGGACACAGTTGTATTACATCTGCAACAATGAAACAACAGCACCACGCCAGAGTACTTGGTTAGTTCTGATTGTGAGCCTCAAGGCCTACACCTAAGGCCCAAAAAGGCACCTCTCAGAACTAACTTGATCCCTCGGGCACAAGCAATTAATCTAAACACATTCGTTTTACATCTGTCATGCTGAAGATGGCAGTGGCACGCCTGAGCATTTAGTTAGTTTTGATTGCGAGCCTCAATGCCTGCACCTAAGGCCCCACAAAGGCACATCTCAGAACTAACGTTGTCCTTCTTTTGCTGTCCGTCAACAAGCAAGAGCCCGACAGCCAAACCAACCGGCGCCAACCTCTCGGAGAGCTGTGTGCTCGAGCCGAGAAAGCCCTCCAGCCAGATTTCCTGCCCGAACATAGTTTTGGCACGCCGGTGGGATAACAGTTCGATCTCGTATGGCAAAAGAGAAGGAATCAGACTCTTAAACGGGGTACAAGGTACAGATCATCCCAAAATTTGCTAAAAATGACAGATCAATCAAAAAATCTTCCTTCCCCACCAGGAGCAGTAGTTTTAAAAAGCACGACTTCATCTGAGAAGTTTGGAGGAAAGATAACCAATGAAGACCTACAGGCCACTATGGTACAAGTATTGAAAAGTATGGAAAAGATTTCCCTGGAAACTAGGGGAGGTAAGTAGACTCTGTACTCTAACGGGAAATCTACAGAGAATACTAGATTTGGAGTTTTCTACCCCAAAAGGTGATCAGGGAGTTGTGGTGAGCAAAGCTACCTCAGTAAACGAGCCAGTTATTCCTTTATTTCCATTGTTTGAAGAAGAAAATGATAGGGGAAAGAAAAAGGAAGGTCTTGAAAGAAACTAACCAGTAATTAAGGCGGTTCTAGGAACAGAGTTCCCGAGCTTCCCATTATTATCATTGAATAATAGGGAGCAGAGCGAACAAGAGAGAACAAAGTATGGGATGCCCTTAATGATCGGAGAATCCAGCAGGAAAGAAGAATCTGCAACTGCGGACAAACCTCCTCCTTATAGGCCACCCTCATTGGCTAATAAGGGAGAAGGAGCCAACTGGAGAAAGCCTGAATCAAAGAAGGAAACGTTTGCGGGCAACGACCGAAGTCTGAAGAGGGAACCTGCTCACACCCTCCATAATAATACAGCTACTCAGCAGCTAAGAGAGGAGTTAGCTGAATTAAGGAGGATGGTGGCTCATAATGCTCAACCTCGAGCTCGCCCGATGTTCAGGGTTACCTACCAAAAACCCTATCCTGAATAGATTGATGAGCAGAACCCGTTTCCCCTCAATTTCAAAATGCCCGCATTCCCAACGTTCAACGGAGATGATGACAGTGTATCCTCTAGAGATCACATTTTCAAATTTTCCAATCACTGTGTAGCATATAAAGACAATCCTAACTATAAGTTAAGGTTATTTGGAAATTCGTTGGCTAGGCTGGCATCTCAGTGGTACACTCTGTTGCAACCAGAAATGACTATCAATGACCTGGTTGAAGTAAAACAATACGACCATGAGTCCACAAAGGATTTCATGATGAGGTTCAGAAAGACAAGAATGAGATGCCAATTCCCTATCAACCAGGCTCAGCTCATATCAATTGCTCAGAGAGTATTGAGATTACCTTTAAGAAAAAGGTTCTATGATGTGCAGTTCAATGAATTGCAAGAGTTGGTAATCGCCACCACAAAGTATGAGAAGTTGTTGCTTGAAGAATAGCAATTAAAGCATTCCTCCAAGGCTCCTCATTTCTACAAAAACAAAGCTACAATTCATCATGAAGCGTTGGAGGAAGCAAGGCCAGAGCAGAATGATGGCCATGAAAGATAGGAGATTAATATATGTGCTGCATAAATGACTACACCCTTCAAACCACTGATGGTAAAAGGGTTGGTTCAACCTGTCAAGGATTAGAAAATCGTGATGAATGATGAAAGTTTTGTCCCTATGAAACCTCCTAAATACCAGAGCTACTCATTCGATTTGGCCAAGACCCCTGAGATTTATGAAGAGTTAGTATGAGCAAAAGTAATCGTGCCCGACAACACTAAAAAGATGCCCAGACCAGAAGAGCTAAGAGGGAAGAAGTACTGCAAGTTGCACTATACCTTCAAACACTCCATAACCAACTGTGTCCAATTCAGAGATTGGATACAAGACCTTGTAGTAAAAGGAAAGTTGATGTTGGATAAGCCCCAAGCCAATATGATGATTGACACGGATCCTTTCCCAGAGGCTCCAATCAACATGATCAACCTCGCTTCCGAGAAAAGGGGGGAGATTATCATTCTTCGCTGAGGAATAGGGAGATAGATCTCATGTTGTCCCAACACCCCAATATCAATAAAAACACCGAATGGGGGACCGAGCAATCATAATCAGGTTCTTAAAAGATTGTTGGTAGGTAAAGCAGAATGAGAACAAAAAGGGGTTCTGCTCGAGTTCTGGATCAAAAGGAAGCAATTTCTGCACTGTTGAACGGGTGCTGACCATGCACAGATTGTTGAAATCTGCACTGATGTACTGTTATAATCTGTAAAAAATAAAATAAAAACGAAAATTAATTTTTTTTTATATATGTATAAACAGCAATAACCAATTGAAAATCTGATTAGTATGAATTATTTTAAATAATCCCCGGCAACGGCGCCATTTTTTTTATAGGGATTTTACTACTCATGTGAATGGGCTAAAAATTCCTATTATACTTGCAAGAATCACAAGGTTGTTGTAGTATAAACGGATCTCGCAAGGTCGTTTTCTACAGGGATTATTAAATCATTCAAAACAAACCAAATTCCAATTAATTATTGTAAAGTAGAAATTGAGATGATTGTTTTTATAACCTACTTAAATTAAAAACGAAATTACTAAATTAAAATAAACAATCTACAATATTAGAACTGGGGGAAAAAGAAAACAGTTTTGGAAGAATCAAATTAAGAAAACACTAAGGTTCCACCATCACCTAGCAATCCTATGAACTTTTACCAATTACTTATGATCTACACTTGCCACTTTGAATGTTAGGTTTTCCTAATTTATATTCTACTTGGAACCTCCAACATATATCTAACTTGCAACCCGTCCGGACGTTCGGATCAAATCTGAACATGAAAGACTCATTATGTTTTATGAAAACCCTTTGAAAAACCATGCAATCCTTAAAACGTGGTGTTCATCCTAAGTGAAATTACAATTATTAATCACAAGAAGCCAGCGTCAATATCAGGGAACCTTCCGACCAAAATTGCATCCAATTACTTTTCTAAAGATCGTAATGGTGATCAGGCATTAAGACAATTAGATAGTTTTTATCCCGGTGATTAACAATTCAAAGTATGCATGCAAGCAATCATAAGCAATTAAATAAAAATCACATATTCATGCTAAGGCTCAAGGCTTCGCCCTAGCAAAAGGAATTAGTTACGCATATTCTTAATTAAAATCATAGAAAATATTATTAAGAAAATGATTGAAAGCACCTTCAAGTAGAAAATCTCCAAAACCCTAGCAATTCTCTCTGTCTCAAAAATTGCATAAAATAAAGCGTAGCTAAAAACTGTAGACGGCCAAGCAATATATCTGCTAAGCCTCCACACAAAAACCCTAAAAACAGGTCCTTTAGTCCCCCTAGGAAACTAAAATTAAAAATTAAATTAAAAATAGGAAACATAACCCTAAATTAAATGGTAAAATTCGCCTAAAATCTGAACAGCCACGTTTTGGACCCATAAGCTGCTCCAAAACTGGCCCAAAATAGCTGGATCTAATGTTTGGAATATTCTGAACACTTCTCCAGAAGGCCACGAACCCATCCGAGGTCATCTTGGGCTCCAAAAACGCAATTTAAGCCCCAAAACGTCATTTTCTAACACTGCGCATTGCTCCTTTATTTTATCGCCAGAAAATAACCGCTAGGTGGAAAAATCCCAAAATTTGATATGATCAAGCTAAGTGACTCACGAACGTCCTCCAACTGGAATTACTCCAAAATTCGTCCATTTGATCCTATTTTGCTCCAGAGGAAATCGAAAGTCTTATATTAGAAATATAATTCAAAGTATCAAAATTCTTCCAAAATATTAACCAAAATATAGGATAAAATATATAATATAAAATCTACTCATCAGTAAACATTCAATCCCTTGCTTCGCTTTTTTGTCAAGAACCAAGAATCGGTGAAATAAGTTTGTGGTTTTTGGATCTACGGTCTAAAACAAAAAAATGTGTCTATTCTCTGTACCAACTAATGTATCTGTGATTTCTATGCAGGATGCTACGCAACACTCAAGTCCGTTTGGAAAATGGAGAGCGCACGACTTAAGGATCTCGGACCCAAGGTAAAATGTAATAATCTCTGGCTCCATTTACTGATGTATGCTTGCATGCACTAGATCTGTGAATTTTACTTATGCATGTGGACTCTCTGTGCTAAAAGTTTTTGGATCCGAAGCGGTCAAGATGCTAAGTTAGGAAGGTTAATTTTGTCCTATGGGTTTGGGACAGATTGGAATGGGTCTACGTGGCTATCATTCGATGAGGGTTTGGTGAATAAGAGTCATTCCGCCTTTGCATAGAGCGAGTGGGAGGGAGTAGTAGGTCGTGTTTTATTGTCTTCGCTGCACTATGAGTTTTATTGCATATCCCTGGTATTTGAGTCATGTTTTATACTTTTTTTTTTCGTCTGGAAGATGACTTTTGATTCCTATAATAATGAGATACTCAATCTACAATCCTGCTTAGTAGCAGTGATCACCACCTGTTTGGTGAAGGGTACATGATAACGCCCCGACCACGATATTCCCCGAATATCAGGATAGGCACGTGCTGGTCGACACCCGAGGTGACGAAAGCCATTTATTGAATACAAGAGTAAAGATTAGGAGAAAATATAAATATAATTCTCAGAATGTCTAAAGGAAATCAATAGTGCTTAAGAAAGTGGCTAGAGTGCACAAAGCATGTTCTAATTTGAGATTTCAAAAGGAAAGACTATTACAGATTTCACATAAAGAAAATGGACGCAGTTACTGGTAGGGGAATGCCTCGTATATTGCGTTGTAGTCTTCGTCCCTAAGACTTGAATGGGGGCGCAAAACAAAGGTGAGTGGACCAAGTTTATATACATACAGAATACGAAAACAATTATAAACGTACTAACCCCCACAGTTAAGATAATGAAAACTACTAAATAATAAGTGATAGGTTTCTCAAAACCTCTAGCATGCCATAAAAATAATTCATATATCTCTCTGCAAATCAATCTCAGAAAATCATATCAGAAATCATATTAGGAAGCATAACACAAGTTGTGCTGCTAGTGAGTGCACTGAATAACAATACTCTCGGCCCAATGCCTGCACCTCAATCTCTGTGCCTGTAGCCAGAGATATCTCCCTCCCAGCCCAATGCCTGTCTCCGTGTCCCTTAGCCTTTCGCTAGGGATTATTTCTCCCGGCCTCAATGCCAACACCAGATCCTTGCCCCAAGCGGCACAGTGTTCACTATGTACGCACAAAACATAATTCATCTCTAAAATACAACTTCGTAGCATAAATTCATCGATCCTCTATACTACGAAGAGGTGTTCGAAAGTCATTTGAAACACATTCTTAGCATCCTATCGGCATCGATCAGATAATCTACCAGAATGAGGGTTCTATAGAAAATACGATATAATGGAAATAATTCAAAACATATATATATAATCACATATAATCAAATCATCATGCTTCCTGTAAAGTATTCCTCAAATCAATAATTCTACAAGTCATGCTATTAAATTATGCAATTCTATAAATAAAACATGCAATTTTTGAAGGTGCTCCACTCACAGATACTCCAAAGCAGCAAAATTGTGCGGAAAAAAATTAAGGAAGTCTCCACTAGCAACTTCACCTAAGCACGAAAATGTACAATTTGATAAACTACCCAAAAGATGGAATTTTAGGAAATGGAAATGGGTTTTGGGTTGAGTGGGTTAGGGACAAGAGGTGTTTTGGGCTTAAGCCCAAACCGATACTCACCAACACACACACATGCAAAGCATGCACTGCACACACACACTTGCATAGACATATACATATATAAACACAAACACATGCATAAGAGCGCACACACACACACACAGCATGCATAAGCATGCGCTGCACACACACATGCATATATATATATATATATATATATATATATATATACACATATATAAACACACACACACACACACACACACAGAGCATGCATAAGCATGCGCTGCACACACACATGCATATATATATACATATATAAACACATACACATGCAGCATGCATAAGCATGCACTGCACACACAAATGCATATATATATATATATATATATATATATATATATATATATATATATACATATACATATATATATACATATACATATATAAACACACACACACATGCATATATATTTATATATATATATATATATATATACAAATATATAAACACACACACACGCAGCATGCATACACGGCATGCACAGCATGCTCACACACACACACACGGTTCACGGACACACACACCACACACGCCTGCACCCCGTACACACACACACACACACACCCACGAACTCGCCGGAGTTCGTCGTCGGAACCGGACATGCATGCACAAAGGATGGCAAGGGTTAGGGCTTGAATAAAGGGTCCTAAAACCTCACAAATATACATAAGAACTTACCCAGATGCACTGCAGCAGGTTTTGGGAAGAGATGGACCTCGAACTCGTCGGAGTTCGTCGTCGGAGCTAGATTATTGGCACAGAGAAAAACTGAGGTCAAAACCCTCGAGTTTTGTCATAAAACCAACATGCATAACCCATAAATTTGAAGAAGGAACACACTTCTCACCTGGGTTCGAGTTTTAGAGCTTTGAAGCTCTCGGCTTCAATGGCAGAAAACTCCACGATGCTCTGATGGCGCATGCAAGGGTACCATTGCGCTCGTTAAGTCTCAAGGATTCCAAATATATAGATTTTGGGCTTGATTTGTTGTTGATTCGAAGGGAAGAGAGGTTGGGAGTTCTCGGAGCTTAGAGAGTTAGAGAGAGAAGGAGAAACAGAAAAGAAGAGAGAGAGAGAGGTTCTGAGATGTGTTTCGGGAAGAGAGGGAAGAAGAGAGAGAGAGAAACTGGAAACCAAGACATAAAAAAATAAGGCGGGTCCCACAGCTCTCCAATTAAAAACTAAAGAAGTCATTTTAATAAGTAGAAAGTGGGTGTGTTTGTAACAGTACAAGTGAAACAGTAGTTAATATTTGGGAACCAACAGAGCTCCTTATTCAGGGGGTTTGTTTCTGTTTTTCGCAGGAGAATGATTTGGAGCGATTCAGAGAGTTAAACTTAGATATCGAAATTAATGGAAACCCATTGGTATAATTTCTTCATCTGAAATTTTTTATTGCCCAATTGGTTGTTTCATCATTTTTCTAACCATTCGAATGCTGGGAATGTTGGGTTTCTTACGGTTAAATCTTTGCATGTATTTTTTTTTTCTTTCTAATTTTCTGATTTTCAGTTTTATCTTTTTTTCTTTCTCAATTATACCAAGATATTGTTTAATGCATAGACACATAAATGATTCAAAAAATGGGTGTACCAAGAGAAAAAAAAAATGTTGGATTGTCTGCAAAGCGCTGAACCAAAGAGAGGAATATAATGTGTAAATATAATTGGTTATTCAAATACGAACTTCTTTGCTTAATTGCTAGAATTTCAGTATAAATCAGATATTAGTTATTTGACCTTCATTTACCCTCTCTCAAACCCTAGCAGCCACAACACCAACTCTAGCCGATCCTTCAGAACCCAAAACTGAGCCCATCTCTGCAATAGCATCGGCTTCTCCAGGTTTCTCTCTTAGCCTCGGAAAACTCAGTATAGTTTATGTGAGATTGAAATTAATTCCTATCTGATTTGCATTTATATGAATATTCAATATACTTACAAGTATTGTGTAGTCTATACCCAAGACAATCACAAAGAGACGTGTCCCTCACAATTTTGTAAATTATATAGCAGACACCAAAAGTTTTGTTTTGCGGAGCGAGTTTTATGGTTTTGCAGCATGTTTTTTGAAGTTACTTATGTTCTGTTATGTTATCCCTCAGTTTTCTCCAAACCCCCATTTGATTTGTCATGAATCTTTATGCTTTTTTTTTTTTTTTTTTGCAGGGATAAATCAAGACGGGCTCCCTGCCGGTCAGGGTGTCTTGCCAAGTACAACCAGGTCACAGTCATGACTCATGGTAAGGCCTCCTCCCTCTGATTTTTGAGCTTCTCAGCTTGCATCGTCTGTTTTTGCTTTATGGGTTTTGTTTGAAATTGCATCTGCTTTTGATTGGTCCCGAATATGAAATATGCTCTGTTTGATCCCAAATAAGAAATGACATAGGTCCCGAATAAGAAATATGCTCGATTTGTTCCTGAATAAGAAATGACATAGGACCGTGGCTTCCATCGTTATTAAGCTATATCCTTTTCTACTTGGGTTACAAAAAACCATTATAATGAATTAATTTGCATGGTCTCACAAATTTTTTATTCCCCAATATTGGGTAAACACCAGAGTAGTCCGTAATCGACTTTCAATTTCATTTTTTTGTTCCGATTACCCTTACATAAATGTATTTATGATCTTTTAGTTTGAAGAGCCCAAATGTTGTTGCAAAATGTGCTATATATGGAGTAACTAATGTCTTTCTTACTTATTGGTTGGGCTCTTCTTTCTTTATGTGAGGCATTGATTTCTTAAACCCGGGTTGAAAACCCCAATAAGATTTTTTGTTCTTTTAAAAAAAAAAAATTCCATTACAATAATTTTGTATCTTTTGGCTGATTTTGTGGGTCTTTCGTCAGTTTTTGTTTAGTTTTAAATGTCAGAAGCTTTGAATTTTTTTGGGCTCAATTTTAAATGGGTTGTTATCAACCATTGAATTGCTTTCAGAGTTTTCATTTGATAAGAGAGATGGGGGGTTCTTTTGGGTTAAACTTTTGATCCGTCGGATTTTTAGTTAGGTTGTGTCCACCCTAATTCAAGCTTTCTATCTTCAGATCACCAGCAATAATCTCATCAAGGTCCCAGGAGGAATCACGCGAATTCACTGCCGAATTGGTATGTGTACTTATGCTTTTGCAAAAAGCCCTTTTCTTGCCATTTTTCTGTTTTAGAATTGGGACCAAAGTAATTATGAGTGATTTTGACAAACATTGAGATAGAAAAAATGGCTATCAAGCAAACAGCCCGTGAGTATTTAAACATATAATTTTCAGTCAAATGAAATAGTTGGTACCACAAGCTTTTAATTAGGGAGGAATGTTTGATTATATATTTAAATTAAGCAAAGAATCTTCCATAAGAAAACGATCCAAGTTGAAATAAACCAAATATATGGTGCAACATCAATATCTTAGTCACTTTAACTATTAACAATGTTTTCTGCCTTTTCTTATTTAAATTTTATTGCCCCTATGTGTTTCTTGAATTTTGTAATAGGGATAGATAATGATGTGATTGTCCTATATATATTTTGGTAAATCATTTTTCTTAAATCCTTCTGTTATCATGCTTGCTCTAGATTCTGCAGGGTTTTTTTTTAAGTTTATTTGGTTGTTGGAAAAAAACCGTGAAATGAAGGGCTCCAGAGTTTGATCATTTGTGCCTCAAATTTGGTAAGGTTTCTTTCCCCTATATAATTTTGATTGGTACTTATAGATTTTCATCATAAATTATTGTATTCTCTTGCAAAGTTCATTTTTGACACTTATGTAAACTTTAACCCACTTCACCAGATAACTTAAATCTGTTTTGTTTGATCATTATGTTATAATATTCTATGTGGTTGCAAGTTTGAAAAATGGAGGGAGACAGATCAGTTATGAACAAATTAGCATGGATCATCCTAATGCTATATAAGTTAGGTTGCTGATTTGTTTCCTCATTTCTTCATTGGTGATTTGTATTTTCAGTGACTTTTCATTCTTGGGTAATAAGTTTTGGTCAAGAGTTAATGTGTTCAGTTCTTTTTTTAATTTCTGTTCTGTGTGGTTCTGTGTCATGTGATTCGAGGTTCCAAAAGAGAAACATTACTTATTTTATTTGGTCAGAGGAGTGGGGAGGAAGTTCTGTTCAATTTTGGTTTTTCCGATGGCTTAGGAAGAAATTATGTCACTATTGATATTGTAGGTGTCCAGCTTGCAAAAATTACAAAGTATGCTACAATAGATGTATCCCTTGGTTTGTCATTTTGTTACTTGATTACTAAGGTTATATCTGGCTGCCCTATGCTTCGTTCTACAATCAATTTTTGCCATGATTTTAGAAACAGTTTAGGGTGCATGTGGGGATTTGATTTGATTTCTGATAAGAGGCATGAAAGTAAGCAAGTTGTTGGTAAGAAATCCAAACAATTGTAGTTGGAGGAAACAAATTCTTTATTCCTCATCTTTTGTAAATTTTTCAGTTTGTGATTCTCAAGAGTGTGCATATAATTTTTGAACAAAATGCAAGAGTTCAAGATTTTTAGTGTTGTAAAACCAATTTGCTTTCAGAGCGATCGATTGGGCATCCATTAATGCAATGTTTTTATAATCTATTAAACATTCCCGCAGCAACGCGCGGGCAACCGTTCTAGTTAAATCTAAAATTAAAAACTAAAAGCAAAAACGCTATTGGGCAATCTCAAAAATACGCACGTTGGAGAACTGTATCAGAGACCTGTGCGGCCCTATGGTTGAAGTTGAACTACGGAGAGTAAAAATGGTGTATTCAATTGAGAATTTGAGAGATTTTAATGGATTTATAAATTGATCAATTTTGTGAAGTTTAATTGATTTGTAGAGATTCTATATAAAATTTTGATTCAATTCCCTCGAAATCTCATGGGAAGATGTGAGATTTGTGGATGCTTAAAATACACTACGAATTCCCTCTAATTCCTCAAATTCTTTAAAATCAATTTCTAATTAAATACGTCTGGAATGTTTTAAATTTCTTTAAAATCCTAATTAAATACACTCGGATTTCTAAGGATTTTAATAAACTATCTTAAAATTCTAATTGAATAGACCTTAAATTTCAGAGAATCACTTAAAATTTTGATTGAATACTTCTAGATTCATTAAAAGAATTAAAATCCCTCAAAATCCCAATTGAATACACCCTCCTCCAAAGTTTGACAAAATTAAAGAATTTACTGACTAACAGCGATCTTTGCGTGGCAGCAACTGAACAGCCGCAACCACTCCAAGCCATTACCTCAGCCGGTCGTAGCCCTACCAGCCGTTCCCAGGCCAAAGCGCGGCGGTCTCAGGCGAATCCGGTCCCGCTCCCGGATCGCGAGTTTCCTATTTGAAAAATATTTTCCGTGTTTCCTATTCAATAAGGTAGTTTCAATTCAACTTGGGGAATATATCTTCTTACCTGCTCATATAACTTCCTCTTTTTCTCAATAAAATCGTCACTTGTCTCCCATGCAGTCACAGACGTTTTGAAATTTAATATATATATATATATATAACTCTTCTATCTCTTAGGGTTAGGGTTTGAATTGAATCGAAAAGAATCGATGGCTCCATCGTTGATCTACAGCTTCATGATGGGAGGGACGGCTATTCTTGCAGAGTGCCCCAATAAACAGGATCAGGAGGTTGTGGCTTCCCTGGCTCTGAAATGGCTCCCGACGCTCCCCCGTTCAATGAATATGGTCACTTACGACCGTGACGATGGCTACATCTTCAACTACCTGATTGATGGGAGATTGAGTAATATCTCCATCATGTCTTTGTGTTTAATTTCCCTTTTTGCTTTTTTTGAAGTTCACATTTTTCCATTTATTTTTTAATTGTTTCGATCGGTGAACCCAAAGGTTTTGGTGTGGATGATAGTAAGATGCGTGATTTTGTTGGTTTCAGAATAAATTAGTTATTACTTTTATCTGAATGTTGGATTTGTTCTTGAGAGTTCTCGAAACATCATTGCAGTTGCTCCTTGTCTAGTCACACGTCTTTTTAGTTTGCTATGTGTAGGTCTGTATACGTGAACTAACTTGACCATTTCATTGCTGCAGCATACTGTGTAGTTGCAGCTGAGGCTATTGGTCGAGAAATTCCTCTTGCCTTCCTCAACAAAATCAATAAGGATTTTACTGGCAAATATTGTCGGCCGTTAGTTGAAGCACTATTTGCAAACAGTCTGAACAATGAATTAGGGTATCTGTGCTTTATCCTTTCTTTCATTAAAAAGATTGTGCCTTTCCCTTCCCTATGAGGTGCTCTAAAGCCTTAACGTTGGTTGCGAGGTTGTAGGTCCAAAATGAAGGTGCATATGGAACATGCTGAGGTGAAAGCTGCTCAGGTTTCAAAAGACAAAGAAGTTGCAATAGAAAACATTGAGAAGGTAAAGTGCCTTATGTGAACTCTTCTGATTTTGATTATATCTTTACTCTGCCAATCTATTTCGCGTGTTTAATATTGTTCTCGTATTGAGAATAGAATCAAGGGTTGTGCTTGAGAAGAAAATCGAGGTCTCCATCGATGATCTATAGCTTCATGGCGCACGAGACTGTGATTCTTGCAGACTGCTTGCTATATGAGGATATGGCCGCTTGCATGGCTGTGGATATGCTCCCTCTGCTCCCCCGTTCGATAAATAAGATCACCTACGACCGTGATGGCTACACGATCAATTACCTGCTTGATTGCAACTTCAGTAATACCTCTATCTCTCACATCTTTGTGTTTGATTTCGAATTTTGGGTCCAATAAGGGCTTGATCATGTATTTGATTTTTCTTTTTACTTCATTAATTGAATTGTTTCAAGGGATGGCGTATTTTGCTGAATCATTTGTTTCTTGTATTCAACTGGTTTAGACTATCGTCATTTTTTATGACCATCCTACAAGACCGGTGTAGACTTCCATTCTCGAAATTCCAAAAGTGTTTTTTTGATGGCCTGAGAAAATGTTTGGAATAAACTCATAATTGGTACTGTGCTCGATAAAAAGACCAAATATGATAATTGTTTTTATAACTGAACGAACAACATGTTATTTGCTTAAAGTAATTTGTCTTGTCAGAATGTTGAGTTGGTTCTTGAGATTTCTCGAAACATCTGTATTACTTTGATATTTTTTTTCATTCTCTGGCCTTTATTCTTTGTGCCCCTCATCTGTTTTATTGTCATATATAATTAGTTATTTTAACAAGTTGATATGCTCCTAATCTAGTTGTACGTCTTTTTCACTTTGTTATCTATGTATGTACGTACATTGCTGAACTTACTTTACCAATACCATTTGGGTACTGCAGCATACTGTGTAGTCGCAACTGAGGCTATAGGTCGAAAAATTCCTCTTGCCTTCCTCGATCAAATCAAAAAGGATTTAACTGGCCGATTGAGTAGAGGATTAGCTGCACCAACAGTTCCAAATAGTCTGAACAAAGAGTTTAGGTAGAGACTGATTGCCTTTTCTTTTCATTCCTTAAATTGATTGTGCCTTTCCTTCTCTAAGAGGTGTAGTGATGCCTCAACTTGGTTGCGATATCATAGGCCCAAACTGAAGGAGCGTATGAGATATGCTAAGGTGATAGCTGCTCAAGTCAGTATAGGAAAGGTAAAGGGCATTGTGTGGCCTCTTTTGATTTTATCTTTACTCAATTTGGCATCCATTTTGCGTGATCAGTATTGTCTTGCCTTTGGTTTTGGTTGACTTTGGCTATGAACTTATTGTTAGTTAGCAGGCAGTGTGTTCTATTTCATTTTCTCTCACTTTTAAGTGATTAATTGTTAACATGTTTATATGTTGTACTTTATAGCTTGTTTGTAAATGGTAATCACTTTCAGGTCTTGCATTTCTGATTGATCATTGTAGGATGATGACAATGACGATGACGATGACGATGACGATGACAAGGACGATGACGATGACGATGACAAGGACGAGGACGAGGAAGACGACGAGGACGAGGAAGACGATGAGGAGGAGGACGAAGATGAGAAAGAGGTTGAGGAAGACGACGAGAATGGGGATGAGTGAAAAGTAGACTTGGGGGACAAGGAATGAGACCTGCGCTGAACTTTACGGCGTTTTTGGATCTGGCCTTATTTGCCTATGTAGTCAACTAGATATGGGAAAACTGAAATGCTGCATGTTCATAGTTTTCAACGATTTGATTTGAAATGGTGAAAAAGTTTGAAATATATATATATATATATAATTTATTTATTTGGGAATTCAAATAAATTTATTAATAAGAAAAAACTCTGAAATGCAACACTCACCAAGAAAGAGCCCAGAAAGAGCAGCAACACGAAGGAAAAAGAACCCAGGACACGCAGGTCCTATAATAAGGGCTGGTTTGGTATTGTTGTGCTTTGAAAAAAAGTTGATGTGAGAATAAGCGGCTGTGAAATAAATTAGCAGTGTGTTTGGTAAACTTTTTTGTAAAAGTGCTTTTGGAAAGAAAAAAAACAGTCTGATAGTGGGTCTTTTCATTAAAGAAGCACTGTAGCTCCGTGTGCTTTGAAAAAAAAAGCCAGTTTCCAAAGCTGCAAATAGCAGCTTCAACTTTTCTCTTTGATTTCAGCTTATTCTCACAACAGCTTCCAAAATAAGCCTTTTTTTTTCAGTTTACCAAACACCTAAAACTCTCACAGCTTTTTTTCATGGGTGCTTTTTTTTTAAGCACCTCACTCCCAAACCACCCCTAAATCTACCCAATTACATAGGGAGCTGCCAGCCTGTCACTCAAGAAATAAGCTTAATCCTAACAATGTTGATGATGATCCTTAAAAAAAACAATGTTGATGATGGACAGTAAAGGATCGACATGGGAGGCAACGACTCATTTCTATATTTTAGTAAACGCATGGAACTCAAGAATCAAAATTTTGATTTCAGTTCCCATTCTCTGGCTCCCTCGTTCCTAACTGAAACCTTTATTATCAGATTTTCGAGCATCAGCCCGGAAGCAAGTTATCAGTCCCAAGCTCGTCTTATTAGTCATCAAGGGCGAAGACCATTGACCACTGCTGCATAACCAAGATCACCAATGACCTGGAGCAGACTGGACTTGAGGGATATTAACGGTCCAAAAGCTTTCGTCTTTGAAAAATTATCTACACTATTTTGTATGAAACAATACCACTTCTCCTCTCAAGGATTTAAGTTTGATGTCTATGCAGGATTTGTCTAAGAATCATGCCTGGAGAAGATTTCAAAATATTGTCAACATCAATAAAAGTGTCAGTCTTGTTGTCAATCATGGCTGAATTCACACCCCAATTCTCAGTGTTCATTTTCAGACTGCGTAAAGATAGAGTTAAAAATCAAATGGGTGTAAAAATAAATCCACATTGAATTGGGTTTATGGGGATATATTAGGTATTAAATTGGGTTTAAAGAGATATTAATACTTTAGTTAAAAATCAAATGGGTACAAGGAGTAAGTTGGGTGTAAAAATAGATTGCATGGGTTTAAATAAAATTTCCCTTTATTTTTTCTACTACCAATCTGATTTAATTTTTAGACACAGCAATATGATTTGTTAGTTGGTTTTCCTTTTCCTGTTTTTTTTTCCTGTTATCTTTAGGTTTAAGGATTTCTCTTTCCTATTTAGAACTTAGCTTTTTGTATACGTATATGTATATATAGACATGATTTATTTTCCTCCTTCCATATCTATATCTATATATATATATATAGGTTATAAAGCCTAGCTTTCATCAGCAAAGTTTAAGACGTCGACACAATCTGGTGGATATCTCAGGCTCTCTCCCCAAAGCTGCCGCAATGTTGTCTGCGTCTTCCAAACTAAAACTAAGTAGGAGGAACCCTCGAAATCCCCAGCCTCCTCTCTGCAGATTTCACACAGGGCCTCATCCTAGAGAGACTCATGCAACAGCGGTTCTAGAGACTCCAGAGCCTTCTATATGCAGAAATTTGTTTGGAACTCCCCGTGAGCCGCCTCCACCGAGTCGACAACTTCCTCCATCGAGCCGACAGCCTCCTCAACCGGGTCAGAAGACTCCTATTAGTAGAAATTTATTTGGAACGGAACCGATTTCAAGGCCTACTACACCAGTTTCAGAGCCTTATGAGATCACAGAGACTTCGTCTACTTCGAAGACCAAGAGCAAAAAGAAGAAAAAGAACCCTACCTTGGCTAATCGCATCATAAATTCTTATAAACCTACTCTGCCCGAGAACTTTGGTTCCATAACATCCGAGGTCTTTGGTACCATAAGATATAAACCAGAAGATATTAATTCCATCATAAAAAATTTCGATGACCTCAGCCTCGCCACCACTCGCTTCCCAACCCTAAAAGAGGTTTTTACAAAAACATACACTGAATACCTTGAGGTAACCCATGTTCCTCGTGAGCGCTTAATAGAGATAATCAATGCTAAACTAGGTGCAATCCATCTATCTTACAACAGAAAAGAGTTGGAGGACTGCGACGTGCGGACAAGGACAATGTATACATTCATGAGATTGATCGAATTGTGTTGCGTGATGATAAAAAGCATCAAGTCCAGCGGAAGTTAAGCAATTCAGCTCAACAATTGATTTTTCTAAGGACTTTTGAGGTTCTGCACAGAGTTGCTATTCTCTTGACGACTAATTCGTTTCTTACAAAACGTGGCTTATTTTATCAAGCTCCAGATTTGTTTGGGAAACAAAGAGTTTCAGATGACTTGATTGAAGATGTGTCATGTATGTTAAAATGCACCCGCGAAAGTCTCCATATCACTGCTGCTAAGACAGGTGAAGTGATTGGTGACTTGTGGTTTAATAAAGCTGATGACAATGAAGTACATTGTAATGGTGGAATTCAAATCCCACAAGATGCAGAGCACAAAAAAATATACGTACCCAAAAGGCCAAGTTTATTTTGTTAGTGGAAAAGGATTCTATTGTCACTATTTTGAAGGGAGTAAAATTTTGTGACAATGTTCAATGCATTATTATTACCGGAGAAGGACAACTGTCAGTTAATACAAGATTGTTTTTAAAGACTATTCAAAGCGCGTTGAAGCTTCCAGTTGTCGGTCTTTTTGATTGCAATATCAGAGGATTGGAGATGCTATCCATCTACCGTTGGGGGTCAAAAAATAGGTCTTATGAGAGTGCAAGATTGGCAATACATGACATATTGTGGATGGGGTTAAGACCGTCACAGTTGAAAGCATATAAGATACCAAGCGGTTGCATTAAAACTCTCCGAGATAAAGATTATAAGAAAGCCGTTCAGATGAAGCTTGAATTGCAATGGCAAGGAGACACAGAATGGCTTAAGGAGCTACAAATAATGATGTATAAAAAGAAGACGGCTGAACTTGAGTCCTTGAATTTTGACAGCCCAACAGGCGTGGTACAATATTTGATTGATAGACTAAAAGATATGGATTTTATTGGAAACCCATTAACCAGCAAATATAAGAAGCATTGAAAGTCACGATAAAGGATTTATAATTTCTAAAGTCTGTGAAGCAACATAGCTAGCATGTACAAAAGTGAGTGAAGAAGGGCTTCAACTGCGATTGTATTGTATCAAGTGAGCCACTGATCATATTTTCTTATCTGTGTTGTGTATTTGGTGGGGATTGGGAGAGAATTAATAAGGTGTGGTTTTTGAACTATGGCCTTCACCTTGACTTTGTACAAATTAAAGGTGAAAGATCTGATGCTTCATAGACATTAATGAATTGGTGTATATATAGTTAAGAATTGGTATATTTTGTTTCCTGCACGAACTTAACATATATAAGTGCATCGTGTACAAACAGTAATGAATTATGCATGTACTCCTAGTGACCTTACAAGGTAAATCACTAAAATGTACACTTTTTGCAGTATATTAGGTATTCACCAGTCCTATACCACATTGGCATTCTTGCATTCAATTGCGGTTCTCTGTTTTTTTAACTCTTGACTTTTATCTGTTTATGCAATTTTATAATTTTCTCAACTCAAGGACTTAATTACAAAATGGTAATGGTAATGCTCCTTGACGGTCACGCCACAAGCAGGGCCAGTCTTGAGTATTGAGGAGCCCTGTACACAACTTAGATGGAGGCCCTTTATTTTTTTTTAATGTTATATTTCTTTATTATTATTATTTTCAATTTTTTCATCTATAAAACTAAAATATTATAAGTTACTACAACAAAAAAAAGTTGTTTGATCAGCCAGGTGTTTTTCCTTACCTTCAAAGGTACAATATCACTGGGATTCAAACCCATCACATGGGCTATAAGAAAGAAGAGCTAAATCGTTTGCACTAGAACCATATATAAGATTATCTTTTGCATCTAATCTATTTTATATGCATTTGAATACATGTAATGAAAATTTAGGGGCCCTTCCGAATCGGGGGCCCTGTGCGGTGGCACATGTTGCACACCCTCGGGGTCGGCTCTGGCCACAAGCGATGGTGGTGGTTGTGGAGTAAAAAATAATTCCAAAAAACGTGGAGATGATGTCACATCCCGGCCCAGGGTCCACCACATCCCTGGCCCACTCCACTACCGTAGCATGATATTGTCCGCTTTGGGCTCCGACTACGCCTTCACGGTTTTGTTTCTAGGAACTCACACAAGAACTTTCCAGTGGGTCACCCATCATGGGATTGCTCTTGCATGTTACTCGCTTAACTTCAAAGTTCCGATGGAACCCGAAGCCACCCAAAGCCAGTGAGCTCCCAAAATGCCTTATGCTAGGTAGGGATGAAAATATACATATAAGGATCACTCCCCTGGGTGGTGGGATCTTACAATCCACCCCCCTTAAGGGGTCCGATGACCTCGTCGACACACCACGGACATGGTTAAGCTCTGATACCAATCTGTCACATCCCGGCCCAGGGTCCACCACATCCCGAGCCCACTCCACTACCGTAGCACGATATTGTCCGTTTTGGGCCCCGACTACGCCTTCACGGTTTTGTTTCTGGGAACTCACACGAGAACTTCCCAGTGGGTCACCCATCATGGGATTGCTCTCGCATGCTACTCACTTAACTTCGGAGTTCCGATAGAACCCGAAGCCAGTGAGCTCCCAAAATGCCTCATGCTAGGTAGGGATGAGAATATACATGTAAGGATCACTCTCCTGAGCGATGTGGGATCTTACAGATGACATGTAGATTTTTGGACAAGAAAGATGAGATTACCCTTGAGGCATACCGGAATTCCAACGTGCATGCAACGGACAATAACGGCTCAATTAAGGAAGAGTCAAAAGTGATCAATGTGGATTTTATTTCGGGTTAATTACACTAACACCCCCTAAGGTTTATCGAGTTTTCACAAAACTCCTCACCTTTGAGATATTACACTAACACCCCCCTTAAGGTTTTAATTTCCTTTCATATAACCCCTTGAGTAAAAAATCTAAGAAATTTACTATTTTACCCTTATAATTAAAAAAAGTTTTATTTTTTGTCCAATACGAAAATCTTTATAAAAACATAAAAAAAATATCAAATTAAAAGAAGGGAGTTTTAATGAAAAGGGTTTAGAAGAAGATTATTTTAACAAAAAAAATCAGCCTAAAATATTCTTTAACCAAAAGCTCTTCAAATTTAATCATAAGGACAAAGACCCTAAATTATACACGGGCTAAATTACAGACCCAACCCCCTCAAATTTAACTTTCCATAATTGCCCTACCATAAAGAGAGAAGAAGAAAAGTTTCTCTCTCTTCACTCTCACCCCACGTGGTCTCACCCTTTCATATTTAGTTTTTTATTAAGTTGCTATCCAACGAAATTGTGACAGCTAACATCTCAACATGTTTTAAGAAATTATGTGGTGCCCCACCTCCCTCCTTTTATGCCTCAAATCCCTTAGCTCTCTCCCTTTTTTTTTCTTTTTTTTTAATTGTTGTTCAAATGCTTTTTACATCATATGTTTTACACTTTTATTTTGTTTTAAATTTACAATAAATTCATATGATTTCTGTAAAATATTTCTTAAAGTACTTAGAGTTGTAATTATTTAAATTTATATTCCATTCTATCAAATTCACCAAAGTACTAAAAATAAATAATAAATTTATTTACTTATGTCTAGTCCGCCACCCGACTAGCACCTAACGTTTTTTAGGTCTATTACAACCCCCTCAGGTTTGAGGCCTATTACAACCTTATACAATATCTTTAGAACATTTCACTTTCATACCTCACCTACTATTTTATTTCAATATAGTACATCTGTTACATTTTTCATCCATTGATCCGTTAAGAGCTGACGTGGTTGCCACATTTGTGCCACGTGGTAAAAAAAAAATTTACCCATTTAAAATATTATAATATTTATTCTATTTATTAACAACAAAAAAACAAAAAACAAAAAAAACCCACACCCACACCCAGATCTTCATCCTTCCCCCTCACCTCTCTACAACCCTAGACCCACTTCTCCATCCACCTCTCCAATGGTTTCCTCCTCCCTATCCCTCATCTCCCCCACCCCCCACGTCGACAAAACTTTTGTTTTTAGTTATTTTCATAGTTTATGAGTCCCTTCTTTCTACTCGCCAAAACCCAGAACGGGAAGCCCTTCTTTCCTTCAAAACCGCCCTTAGAAACCCTTAATTCTCCCCTTGTGGTGGCCTTCCACCATGCGTTACAACTGGGTTGGCGCCCCTCCCGACACTCTCCGTCAAAGGCCCGCTCCCTTCCTCTTCTTCGTTGTGCTGGACCTCTCCTCCAACGTACTCCGCGACAAATTCAGGCATCCGATCTCAAAGCTCCGCCTCCTAATTGTGGAAATTAGGGTTTCTTTTTCCTGAAAATTTCAAATTATTAGTTGTTTGCAACTTCGCCTTCAGGGATGGGGGGAGTAAGTTGTGGTTTTGGTGATAAAAGGAGGGGGGACGGACGAAAGGGGGAATAAAGGTAAGGAGAACGGCAAAAACTTGCTCTAGAACGTAGATAGGGAGGCAGCGTCGGAGAAGTTTATGGTGGGTTTTTGGGGTTTTGGGTAGGGTGGGGGGGGTTGTGGGGGAGGTGGGGATAGGGGAAGGGGTGGGAGCCAATGGAGGTGCGGCAGCCGGCAGCTTTGTGGGATCTGAGGAGAAGGGCGCCATTTTTATGGGTGTGAGTTCTTTTGGGCATCGGCTATGGAGAGAGAAGGGAGGGAGGGAGGGAGGGAGGGAAGGTGGGGTGTAGGAGATGGAGGTGAGTTGGGGGGGAAGTTGGGTTCTGGGAGGGAGAAGAGGGGTGGGGAGGGGTTGCGGGGAAGGTGGGGTGGGTTCTGCATTTTTCAGTTTTTTTTTTTTTTTGTGAGAAGATTCAGGTTTTTTAAAATAAAAAAAAATTTGCCGCGTGGTACAAATGTGGCAACCACATCAGCTCTTAACAGATCAATGGATGGAAAATGTAATGGAGGTACTATATTGAAATAAAATAGTAGGTGAGGTATGAAAGTGAAATGTTTTAAAGATGTTGTATGAGATTGTAATAAAGGAAAACTAATGAAAAGGGCTTGAAAACTTTGAGTTTTAATGATAAGGACAAAATAAAGGGTAAAGTGAATAGTACCACGATTGACTTTTTAGTGTAAAAATGTGGTTTTTCGTTAAAGTGAACAGTACCGGGTGCTTTTCGTTAAAGTTCCCATTGTAATAAACCTCAAACCTGAGGGGGTATTATGCAATTTACCCTTATTTTTTTGTTCAAATTCAGAATTAGTGTGAATTATTTTGTTCTAGTTCCTAAAATAGTGTTTATTTTATTACCTTTCATAAATAGTGTAACTTTCAGAAATAGTGTGGCTTATTATGTTGTAGTTCTAGAAATAATGTGAGTTATTTTGGTTCACTTTCAAAAATAGTGTGGGATATTATGTTATAGTTTTAGAAATAGTATGATTATTTTTGTTCATTTTTCAGAAATAGTGTGGGTTATTATGCTGTAGTTTCAAAAATAGTTTGGGTTATTTTTGCTTACTTTCATATATAGTGTGGATTATTATGTTATAGTTCCACAAATAGTATGGGTTATTTTGGTGTAGTTTCAGAAATAATGTGAGTTATTTTGTTGTAGTTTTGGAAACAGCATGAGCTATTTTGCAAAAATAATGTGTCATTTTGCTATAGTTCCACAAATAGTGTGGATTATTTTGGTTCAGTTTCAGAAGTCGTGTTTGTTATTTTGCTATAGATTCAGAAATACTGTTTATTTTGTTCCATTTCATAAGTAACGTGGGTTATTTTGCTATAGTTTAAAAAATAATGCAGGTTGTTTTGTAGTAGTTCCAAAAATTGGGTGGGTTATTTTGTAGTAGTTTCAAAAATAGTGTAGATTAGTTTGGCTCAGTTTCAAAAATAATGTGAATTATTTTGGTTTAGTTTTCAGAAGTTCTATAAATAATACAAGATCACTCCACCAAATGACAAAAAAGAATATGTAATCACACTTTTGGACTTATGTTCAACAAATACTTTATAAAGATTCAATTTTAATTTTATTGTTTGACAAATTTTTTGTTTTTTAAATTTTAAGTTGGAGCAAAGACACGAGAACCCCACTTGAAATGGTGACTTCAAATTTCAATAGTAGTGTCTTTGACTGCATGATGACAACGATGACCGTGAATGTTGGATTATTTTTAGAGAGTTCTTGAAACATCATTGCAGTTGCTCCTTGTCTAGTCACACGTCTTTTTAGTTTGCTATGTGTAGCTGTGTATAGCTGAACTAACTTGACCATTTCATTGCTGCAGCATACTGTGTAGTTGCAGCTGAGGCTATTGGTCGAGAAATTCCTCTTGCCTTCCTCAACAAAATCAATAAGGATTTTACTGGCAAATATTGTCAGCCGTTAGTTGAAGCATTAATTGCAAACGGTATGAACAACGAATTAGGGTATCTGTGCTTTATCCTTTCTTTCATTAAAAAGATTGCGCCTTTCCCTTCCCTATGAGGTGCTCTAAAGCCTTAACGTTGGTTGCGAGGTTGTAGGTCCAAAATGAAGGTGCATATGGAATATGCTGAGGTGAAAGCTGCTCAGGTTTCAAAAGACAGAGAAGTTGCAATAGAAAACATTGAGAAGGTAAAGTGCCTTATGTGAACTCTTCTGATTTTGATTATATCTTTACTCTGCCAATCTATTTCGCGTGTTTAATATTGTTCATGTATTGAGAATAGAATCGAGGGTTGTGCTTGAGAAGAAAATCAAGGTCTCCATCGTTGATCTATAGCTTCATGGGGCACGATACTCTGATTCTTGCAGACTGCTTGCTGTATGAGGATATGGCCGCTTGCATGGCTGTGGATATGCTCCCGATGCTCCCCCGTTTGATAAATAAGATCACCTACGACCGTGATGGCTACACGATCAACTACCTGCTTGATTGCAACTTCAGTAATACCTCTCTCTCATATCTCTGTGTTTGATTTCGAATTTCGGGTCCAATAAGGTCTTGATCATGTATTTGATTTCCCTTTTTACTTCATTAATTGAATTGTTTCAATGGATGGCGTATTTTTGTTGAATCAATTGTTTCTGTTGGATATATGTTAACAATCTGTGATTTAATTATATATATGCTAATAAACTATAAATGCGAATATAAAAATTATTGAACAGAGTACGAACAACGAAATAAATTTAAACAGAAAAATTGAAGATCAAGGCTTGCGTACCGCAATGTCCTTGAAACAGAAATTTCATCTTTACTCAGTGCTTGTAGTTCTATGGACGATCAAGTTAGAATTTCAGCACCGAAAAACTTAACTTCTGACGAATTTCTATGTGGTTCTCTCAAAAATGATGTTTGTGATTGTAGAAGAAGAATATTGATTTTCTGTGACCTAAATACCATGCAGATGAATGTATATATAATAGAAGCATGCCTGTTCGCAACAAGTATAAGAATGAGATGTGTCTGTTGGGAGACATCTTCTCCAGAGGGGTGCTTTGCTCTGTGTTCTTTCTGAACTCTTCAGACTTCATCTGAAATGATGAGTCAGTTGGTAAAAAATACATAATTAATTAAATGTGAAATTAATTATTAAATAATTTAATTATTAGAGCCCGAGCTCCAAGGCCCAAGGCCCATCTTTTGATAATTAATTATATATTAATTATAATTAATTACCAATTAATTGGTGCACTCCAAAGCCCAACCTCAAGGGTGAGCCCAATTTTATTCTCCAAACCTATTACTCCAATCACTTTCTATAAAGGACAAAGCCTTATAAAGTGATAAAATCTTTTGGGAATGGCCAATGTGGGACAAAGAAATTTTTACTCAAACTACTCAAATTTCCAACAATACCCCACATTTGAGTTGAAATTTTATTCAAATTCCAACAATTACCCCACATTTGAATGCAAATGTAAATGCAAATTGATGACTAAGCTACCTAAAACTGAGAGAGAATAGACATTATATGCATCGAGTGAAGTGTCTTTTGAACTTGAACTTACCCTAGTGAAAACATATCGGGTTTACTTGCTGACGCATTGGATGTAGAAGATCTTGAATTGTTCACCGCAGTAGTAAACCGAGACAATATGCTACGTACATATCATGTCTGCCACACGTTAATTCATACGGTTGTGTTCATTTTGACCTTGAACAGATCCCGGATTTCATAAGAGCTTTAGAGAATTTATCCATGTCAATTCTCATAAATGCGGCCCCATTTACTCCTATATAGGTGACATTAATTAAGAATGGTCTGCTATATTCCTCTTGATAACAAGATATTAATGTCATTAAATGTATAAAACATAACCCCTCAAACGTCAACAGACAACACAATTTTATCATAAGAATGGGTAAGTTGTGTGGTCAACTTTTGAATCAAACTTAACCAGTTTGCCTATTGAACCTAGACCATGGGATCTCCAATCAGCTAGGTTAGGTTTCTGCCCAGTTCAATTCATTGAATTGGCTTGAGACCCATTCCCCTCGATGTAAATAATATTTGCTCTCTTAGTAGGCCTTTTGTCAAAGAATCAGCGATATTATCCTTTGACTTCACATAATCAATGGATATTATTCCATTGGAAAGCAACTTCTTAAGATTATTATGTCGACGCATGATGTGACGTGACTTCCCATTGTAAACATGACTTTTGGCCCTTGATTGCGCGACCATACTGTCACAATGTATATATAGCAGTTACCGACTTTGGCCACATGGGAATATCCTCCAGAAAATTTTTTAGCCACTCAGCTTCTTCGCCAGCCAAGTCTAAAGCTATAAACTCGGACTCCATGGTGGACCGAGCTATACATTTCTGTTTAGAGGATTTCCAAGATATTACTGCACCTCACAAGGTAAAAACATATCCACTTGTCGACTTCGATTCTGTAGTGTCAGAAATCCAATTGGCATCACTGAAGCCTTCTATAACAGGTGGATACTTTGTGTAGTATAATCCGTAGTCAAGTGTATTTTTCAAATACCTTAACACTCTTACTAAAGCATCACAATGCTCTTGTGTCGGATTACTTGTATATCTACTAAGCCTACTTACTGTATAAGCTAAGTCGGGCATAGTTGAATTCATCAAGTACATTAGACTTCCAAGTACTTGAGAATATTCAAATTGAGATATGGCATCGCCTTTATTTTTCTCCAACTTGCATCCAGCATCAAAAGGAGTTGCAGCAGGTTTGCAGTCAAATTGACCAAACCTTCGTAATATTTTTTCTGCATAATGGGATTGCATAAGAATCTTTCATGTCAAAACTTGAATTCAACATTTTCTTTGTTTTGTTTATTACATCTTTATCGCTTCCCATTATGAGCATATCATCCACATAAAAGCAGACAATAACACAAGTTTTATCATTACTCTTAATGTAGACAAATTTATCAGATTCATTTATTTTGAACCCATGTGTCAACAAAGTATGATTAAATTTCTCGTGCCATTGTTTTGGTGCTTGTTTAAGTCCATATAATGACTTAACTAATTTGCACACTTTGTTTTCTTGTTCTTTAAGCACAAACCCTTCAGGTTGTTCCATGTATATTTCTTCATCTAGTTCTCCATTTAAAAATGCTGTTTTTACATCCATTTGATGTATATCAAAGTTGTATACAGCCGCAATCGCTATTAACGTCCGAATTGACGTTATGCGAGAAACTGGATAATAGGTGTCGAAATAATTCAACCCTTTTTTTTTGACGATAACCTTTGGCTACTAAACATGCCTTGAACTTATCAATGGTTCCATCTGCCTTAAGTTTCTTCTTGAAAATCCATTTATGACCAATTGGTTTACTACCGGGAGGTAAATCAACCAATTCCCATGTGTTATTTTCCATAATGGATTCCATTTCACTTTTAATTGCTTCCTTCCATATAGGAGCCTCAGAAGAAGACATTGCTTCTTTAAAAATTTTAGGTTCATTCTCGGACAAGAAAGCAATGAAATATGGTCCAAAGTTTTTAGAAACTTTGATTCTTTTTCCTCTTCTTTGTTCCACATCATTTCCTTGGACACCAGAAGAAGAGGCTTCATCATGACTATAATCATGAACCCTCTTTGTATTACAATCATATTCCTTTTCTTTGTAAGGAAATATATCCTCAAAGAATTATGCATTCGCTGATTCTAATATAGTGTTGACATGTATATCAGAAATCGAAGATTTTACAACAAGGAACCTATAAGTAGCACTATTATTTGCACATCCAATGAATACACAATCAATAGTTTTAGGTGCTAATTTCGTTCTTTTTTGTAACGGAACTTGCACTTTTGCTAAGCAACCCTACACTTTGAGGGTTTTATAAGTGGGTCTATGTCCTTTCTATAGTTCATAAGGTGACTCATCAATCTTCTTTAGAGGAACCTTATTCAATATGGTATTTGCAGTAAGTAAAGCTTCACCCCACAAACTGTGTGGAAGCCCTGTACTATTTAACATGGAATTAATCATATCTTTGAATGTTCCATTTTTTCTTTCGGCAACACCATTTTGTTGTGGTGTGTATGGAGCCGTTGTTTGATGTATAATTCCATGTTGTGCACAAAAATCTGAGAAGACAGTAGACTCATACTCTCCTCCTCTATCGGATCTAAGTGCTTTGATTTTTCTCTCAAGTTGATTTTCAACTTCGGCTTTATATGTCTTAAACATATTCAAAGCTTCGTCCTTGCTATGAATCAAATAAACATAGCAATACTTACTGCAATCATCAATAAAAGTAACATAATAATTCTTTCCTCCACGAGTTGGTGTGGATTTAAAGTCACAAAGATCACTATGAATTAATCCAAGTAATTCATTTGATCTTTCCAGAATTGACTTTCTTGTTAGCCTAGCAAATTTCGATTCAGTACATGTTTCACACTTATGATTAAAATCAATTTCGAATTTAGATAATAATTCTAATTTAACCATTCTATGCATGGAACGAAAATTAACATGTCCTAATCTAGCATGCCAAATATTAGAAGACTCAACAATATAAGTAGAAGCATTTATTTTATTAGCATCATCAATGGCAATTACATTGAGTTTCATGAGGCCATCAGCCACATAACCCTTTCCAACAAACATTCCACCCTTGGTAAGTACAAATTTGTTGGATTCCATTACAAGTTTAAAGCCCTTAGCAATCAGAATAGGTCCAGAAACCAAGTTCCTCCTTATTTCAGGAACATGCAGCACTTTCAGCGAGGTGAGACTATTTCCAGATGTGAATTTGAGTACCACTTTGCATTTGCCCTCCAGTACAAATGAGGCAGAATTGCCCATATACAGCTTTTCTCTATGGGCAGCAGGATAGTATTCAGTGAATAGATTTCTGTCAGCGCATATGTGCTTAGTAGCACCAGTATCCAATAGTCATTCACTCACATTTGAGACCACATTGACCTCGGACACAACAGTAGCCAATTCTTCATTGGTGGTTGCCATGTTAGCATGATTGTTGATGTTTCCGTTGGATGATTTCCATCTTTGCGATGATAACAATCTTGTGCCTTATGACCAGATTTGCCACACACATAGCATGTGCCCTTAATCTTCTTCAGATTCTTGCCTTTGGGAGCAAGGGCGGATTGTACAAACTGCTTGGTTTTAGGAGCCTTATTCTTTTTCGGCTTGACCTTGGAATTTCCTCTCTCAACATAATTTGCATTGACTTCAATGGCAGCAAACCCTCCAGAATGGTCTACCTTTCTGTGGTCTTCTTCCACTCGTAGCCTCATGATCAAATTCTCCATATTCATCTCACGACGCTTGTGTTTGAGATAAATTTTGAAGTCATTCCACGAAGTTGGCAATTTTTCAATTATCGTCCCAACTTGGAAATGCTCATTGATCTCGCATCCCTCGAAGTGCAGTTCATAGATCAATTTCTGGATTTCTTCGACCTGAGAGAACAGATTTTGAATCCACCATTGTATATTTGAGAAACTTACCAATAACAAATTTCTTTGAACCAGCATCATTAATCTTATACTTTTTCTCCATGGATTCCCACAACTCCTTTGCTGTCTTGCACAGAGAATAAATGTCGTAAAGATTGTCATCCAAACTATTCAGAATATAATTCCTGCAACAAAACTCAGAATGATTCCAAGCTTTAATTGCCATGATAGTCTCTTTCGTCATTGGATTCTCATTAGACTTCAGAGCTTCTTCCTTGACAACATGAGCGAGATTCATTGGTGTCAGGAAGAACAACATCTTCTGTTGCCATCTCTTGAAGTCCAGCCCTTTGAACTTCTCAAGCTTTTCAAAGTATTTTTGCACAGCGCCATTCACATTTACAGATTGTTGATCCATAAATTTCTGTTTCAAGATTGTTAGATATGTGTCAACAATCAATGATTTAATTATATATATGCTAATAAACTATAAATGCGAATATAAAAAATTATTGAACAGAGTATGAACAACGAAATAAATTTAAATAGAAAAATTGAAGATCGAGGCTTGCGTACCGCAATGTCCTTGAAACAGAAATTTCGTTCCTACTTAGTGCTTGTAGTTCTACGGACGTCTGCTTTACCAGGATTCAACGATCAAGTTAGAATTCCAGCACCGGAAAACTTAACTTCTGGCGAATTTCTGTGTGGTTCTCTCAGAAAGGATGTTTGTGATTGTAGAAGAAGAATATTGATTTTATGTGTCCTAAATGCCATGCAGATGGATGTATATATAATAGAAGGATGCATGTTCACAACAGGTATGAGAATGGGATGTGTCTGTTGAGAGACATCTTCTCCAGATGGGTGCTTTGCTATGTGTTCTTTTTGAACTCTTCAGACTTCATATGAAAGGATGAGTATGTTGGTAAAAATAATAATTAATTAATTAAATACGAAATTAATTAATTAAATAATTTAATTATTAGAGCCCGAGCCCAAGGCCCATTGTCACAGCCCGTCCCGGAATTATTAATTCCGAGGACGTGAGATGACCAATGTGACCTTAAACGGGATTAAGGTGTGTAAATGTATGACATTTGTTTTACTTTAAGATCCTAAACTAGGGTTAGATTTATATTTGTATGTGTTAATTTGTGCTTGGACTTAGGTAGGGCCTCCTACCCTGAATTCCCTCCCTAAAACCCGTAACCTTTCTTCTCTCTTCTTCTTTCATTCCAGACTCTCTCTCTCTCTTATTCTTTTCTGAAAACTCTCTCATTCTCTCTCTTACTCTCGAACTCACGGCAACCACCAAGAACCACCACAATCTTGTACCAACGTTCCATTTAAGACCACCATCGTGATCCTGGGGACTTCACGAGCACGGGGATACCAATTTCAGGTGAGTTTCACTTCGAAAACCCTAGTTCTAAAGTTGCCGTGAGATGACACTGTTCATGAGCTTTGAATTGGTTACGTTTTAGGCTAAAACAAGATCACAGAGAGTTTATTAAGGTCCCAAGGAAGCTCGGAGTGCTTCGTTGGAAGTTTTTGGACGTAAGAACACGGAGATCGACAAGTTCAAAGTTTGGCCGGAGCTTTCGAGGCGTTTTCCGGCGAATCCCCGGCGAGTTAGGAGTCGAGGTAGGTATAAATCTCTTCGTCTCGTCAAGTACTACAACTTTCCTTTTTGTTTCACTCAATTTCGTTGAGTATTGAAGAAGTTATACTCATTTGAAAAATACCCAGTTTCCGGCGACCTCCGAGGCTTTCGAGGAATTTTCCGGCCAAACCACGGCGAACTAGGTGTTGTGCAAGGTACCATTCTCTTTGTCTCTTCAAGGGCTACAACTTTCGTTTTTGAATCACTTGATTTCGTTGAGAAATGACAAAGTTATGGCAATTTGAAAAACTGCCCGGAAAACGGCCGCCGGAAAAACCAGTCCGGCGACCCAAGGAAGAAGAAGGTGCTACAGTAAAAATAAAAAATAAAAATAAAATTATTTTAAAAATATGTCGACGTCCGTGACGTCGAGTAGATCACTGTGGTATATTCATATACCTAAATTGAACACCGTATGAGAAAGTTATTGAGGATTGTTGGTTAGGTGTTCAAATAACGTTTTATAGTTTTCACATTTAGGTGAAAATGTGAATTGATGATCCGACCGTTGGATCGTCACCAAACTTTGATACGTTGTAATACGTAATATTTGAGGATTATTGGAACTTACGGATTGGGAATCCGAGTTACGGATCTTCCGGAATTGGAATTGTAAGTCCATAATATAAAATGTTAACCGTCACTTAGTTTTGGAAATTGACGGAGACCCGACCGTTGGATGGTAATGAAATTTTAGGATGTTGTCCTAGAGGTATAATGTGGACCTCTGGAAGTTATGGATTTAAAATCTGAGTGGCAGATCTTCCGGATCGATCAACGTAGTGACGTATTTTATATAAGTTATGTATTCTATCGATATGAATTCTGAGCCTGGATTTGATTACTATTCTAGGCGGCGATCGTCATGACGCCTTGATGTGTGGTGCTAGGGAGTTTTTGGACGAACTCCAGGTGAGTGGGCAGTTTTGTTTTCCGTATATATATATACTTGACGTTTCCCAGAAATTGAATTGAAATGAAAATATGTTTAAAATGAAATGCATATGAGTTATGTGGAAAAACGGGAAGTGAAATACCATGCATAGAATTGATATGAAAAGTATATAGAAATGTGAGTTGAAATGCCATGCATGAATTAATATATGATGCATATGTATGAATTGGTGCGGTGGACGCACAGGTAAGAATTGATTTATGATGCATATGTATGAAATGGTGCGGTGGACGCACAGATGAGTATTTAATTACTGTTATGATGATGATGATATATATTGAGCTCAAATCCTGCACCATGGTTTAGTGCTTATAGTATTCACCGCATCGCACGCTCGCCTTGGATCCAAGTAGATGCTAGTCGTACAGTCCACGCGGAGTGGGTACGACAGACCAGTCGCGAGAGTGTTAGTGAGATTCCGACTGGTGGGTGACCTTAGATTATGTGCACAGATGATTTATGAGAAGCACTAGAGCGTAACTTGCGTGCAGAAGGCCGGACGGGTCACAGAGGTGACTCCGGTAGAGTGATAATGATAGATTTTGAGCTCTAGGTTCAACCGTACAGGGCTATTAGAGGGCCTACGGTTGATTACTTTCTTGCACCTGATATGATTATGTTGATGCATTCATACCTTATTACTGTTGAGATGATGTGGCATGGCATAATTAATATGAGAAATGTTGAGATGATGTGGCATGGCATAATTGTTATGAAAATGTTGAGTTAACGACTTGAAGTCTTGAGAATATATATGTATATTTATATTTTACATTTCTGGGAAAGTATACAGGTTTTACGGAGAGGGGTTACAACGTTTTGAGAAATGTTTGGATTTGGAAAAAGAATTGTTTTACTGACCCACTCAATTTTGGTTTTGCGCCCCTCCAGGTTCAGGAATCACAAAGGTGTGGTGACTACGAGGAATTCGACGGTGTTCTGACAGATTGGACAAAATTAGGACTCACCTTCGGGTGTATCAACTTATAAATTGTATCTTAAAGCTTCCGTACTGTGCAAATGGTTACGTCACTCTCACGTGACGGCCAACATGCCCTCCTTCGGGACGGGGTGTGTCAGTTGGTATCAGAGCATGGTTGCAATCTTGGACATCTTGAGAAGTCCTAGTGAATTCTGTCAGAACTACACCGCCTCGTAGCAAGCCACGTAGTTAGAGGAACTTAGTCTCCCTGATTTAGCGGTTTAGGGGGAAACTATTACTATGGTGATTCAGTCTATTGTCTAAAGGGACATTTTAAGATGGGTAATGAGTTGAACTTGAATCACCTTATGAAATGATGAACCTGAGAGAGCGAAGTAACGGTTTAACCATTTGGAAAAGATGTTTCAGGTTATGCAAGTCAAAGGAAATTTCCTTCTGACAAGGGGTCGAGACGACTACCTGGTTTTGGTTATGAATTTGTATCCTGGTGGAAACAGGAGTATGAATTGTTGTCACCAGAGGAATCAGTCGATTGAGAATTGTTTAAGGACTTGTTTAAAGGAAAAGTTTATCCCTCCGGCATTTATCGATGGTAGTAAACAAGAGTTTACAAATATGAGACAAGGAAGGTGATGATCGAGGGATATTATAGAAAGTTTTCAGACTTGCCTCGTTCCATCCAGATATGGTTGTTAATTTGGTGGAGGTGTTATGTTGTTTTAAGCTGGGTGGCAAAAAGGGAAGTGGTATTTTGGGTGACCACTATCCATTATACTTCTTACCAGGAATATACGAGATGCTGTTGAGTCTTGAGGACTCTGAGAACATGATCAACGAGAATAAAGAAGAATAAGAAATGAATGGGAATTTAAAAGAAGACGATAAAGTTAATGATTCGTCTTATCAAGGATATAGAAAGATTCAGAGCTTCGAAAGAAGTGAAGCTAGAGTTAATTCTTCCAGCTGAGGTTTTAATGTCGCTGGTCAGAGTAAAAGTGATGGATATACTGGTAATCCCAGATATTTGAGACAAGGTGTCTCGAGTAAAGGAAATGTACTTTGTGCAGCAGGTACAAAATTAACACTTTGGGAAGTGTGAAATTAATGCATGTGTTTATGTGAACAGATGGGACACAGAATTGTGAATCGTCCCTAGAATCAGTTGTACTCAACAATTTTCCATGATATCATAGTGTCGATTCAGCAGAGTTATGGACTTAGTAGTTTGGTCGGATTGACCGTGAGTACAAAGAGATTTGATGAGTTATATGTTCAGCTGTACAGACCATGAGAAGTGGATTCGACTGACACATGAGAAATTGGTGAGTTATAGGCTCGGCCGTACCGACCACGCGGAGTGGATCCGGCCGACGTACTATTGAGATAAGAGTTGAATCAGTCGTATTGATCATTCTAGTTGACTTCGGCTGATATATTTCTTATTATGTATGTTATTACCTTGAGAGTAGTAAATAAATGTAGTTGAGATGAGTGTATGTATTTTGCATTGAGTGACAAAATAGTAATGTTATATCTTTGAGAGTGGTTGCCTACTTATCGAGACAACGATGATTTATCAGTATTGCGGGCTGCAGACCGTAATATTAATAACTCATTCGTGGATTCGTTAAGCAAGCAAACCGGTAGATTATTTTACGTTAGTATTGTACTTATTTGGAATGCTTAATAATAATAGAATATATATTGTATCAGTTAATTCTGTTCCATTAGATTGGTTGGTTATAATTGTGACAAGACGAAATGTTATGGGAAACCAGTACTTTCCATCGATCTGGATGAACAGAGATTACTTTTGTAAGTATGCAAAATGGATTGAGTCAGGCTGTTATTTATGCTGTGAGAGCAAAGAGATTGTTTTCGAAAGGCTGTCAAAAATACTTAGCTCATGTGGTGCTAAATGATGTTGTTTGGAGTAGTGTGAATAATGTCGAAAGAGTTAGACTTTTCTTGATGTCTTCCTTGAAAGTATACCTGGATTGCCTTCAGGCAGAGATATGAGGTTCATTATTGATTTGTTGCCAGGTATAAATTTATATTGGAGATTGGTTCAGGATGAGTTAAGGGAATTGGAAATTCAGTTGAGAGAATTGGTTGATAAAAGTTTTATTCAACCTAGTACAACACTTTTGAGGAGCCCAGTTTGTTGGTGAGGAAGAAAAATGGATCTTGAGACTGTTCATTGATTATAGACAATGGAGTCGGGTAACGATTGAGAACCGTTATCCATGGTGATGTACTGATGTTTATTTAACCAGCTCAGAAGTAAATTGCGAAGATTCAAAGATTGAATTGAGATCTGGTTACTACCAATTGAATATTTTAAGTGACGTTGATCATAAGATGGTTTTCTGGACTTGTTATAGTCTTTATGAAGTTTGGTGATGCTATATGGATACTCATGCTGTTTTATGAGTTGATGGATGAAGTATTCCAATAATGCCTTGATAAATTGATATCATTTTCATTGACGATATTCTGGTATACTCTAAGCTAGAGCAGAGCATGTAAATGTATTAAGTCGATGAAGCAAAGATTGAGAGAACGTTGGTTGTATGCTAAGTTTAGCAAAGGCTAAAGTTAAACGAATCAAGTGGCATTCTGAGAATTGTTATATATTCTTAAGGTATTCAAGTGAATCCTTAAAAGATAGCAGAAATTGAGAAATTGGAACAACCACAAGCCATAATTGAGATTCGGAAATTCTTAACTTATCAGGCTATTTTGGATGGTTGTGAAAGAATTTTTAGTCATTGTTTTGTCATTGATGAGACTGTTGAGAAAGGAGGTTATGTATGAGTGGGAAGGAAATTGTGAGCAAAGGATTCAACAACTGAAGTATTTCCTCACTCATGCACGTATTTTAGTAATCCCAGAGAATAATGGTAATCATAAATTTTTAGTGATGTTTCTTGAATGGTATTGGATGCATGTTGATGCAAATGTTAGGGTGATTGCATACGTTTCACGATAAATGGAACCTCATGAGATGAATTACCCTACGGGTGACTTGGAAGTCATGATTACCATTCTTGCTGTGAAGTTATGAAGGCATTATATTTGGTAAGAATGCAAGATTTTTACGAATCCAAAAAGTCTTCAATATCCATTACTTGGAAGGATTTTGATATGAGGCAGCGAAAGTGAATTGTATTGCTTAATGAACATGATTGTACGATCAGGGTGATCGTAAAGTTTGTTCTAGCTCAAGCACTTGGCGAGAAGACTACAGTAAGATTAATGTCTGGCACGTTTGCCAAGATTATCTTCTTGTGGATTGGAAATCAACTGAAGTAAAGTTGAGAATTGGAGATCGAGAAGAAGCTCTACTTGCTAATTTTCAAGTTAGGCCTGTTTGGTAAGGTCGTACTCGAGACTCAAATGGTATATGGATACAAGCAAACGAAAACGTATGTGCCTAATGCTGAGGATTTAAAGCAAGCAAATTTGGATGAAGTACATTGTTTAGCTTCTGCAATATTCCGGACGTAATAAGATTTATTATACCATCCGACGTTGTATCGGTCAGCAGATTGAAGCAGAAAGAGATAAACCTTTGGATTGAGATAATTATTTTCTGTTTCGCAGTGGAAACGGAAAGATATTACTTTGGATTATGTGTACAAGCTTCCTTGTACACAAGATGGTTATGATCGAATTTGAAGTGATAGTTGGTCAATGTACCAAGTTAGTACAATTACTCCAGTGCTGAGTAATAACTTTTTCCCAGACAGGGCAACGGTACTTAATGTATTTTGTGTTCGATGCGTTGTCGCTAGGTGGCAGAGTCGTCACATGAGATTCTAGTGCAACTATTGAGAATTAAATTGGATTCGACTTGATAAGGAACCAAGGACGACTTTGGATTGGAAAAAAGAAGGTCCTAAGAATTAAGACAGAGTAAGTAGTAAAAGCTTTGTGAAGGAAATCATTCAGTAGAAAATTACATGGGAGACAGAAGAACGGATGAGAGTTATGTATCCGAGACTATTTTATGAGTTTTGATGTTCTGGTTGGTGATTGGAATTTCGGGGACGAAATTCTATAAGGAGGGGAGATTGTCACAGCCCGTCCCGGAATTATTAATTCCGAGGACGTGAGATGACCAATGTGACCTTAAACGGGATTAAGGTGTGTAAATGTATGACATTTGTTTTACTTTAAGATCCTAAACTAGGGTTAGATTTATATTTGTATGTGTTAATTTGTGCTTGGACTTAGGTAGGGCCTCCTACCCTGAATTCCCTCCCTAAAACCCGTAACCTTTCTTCTCTCTTCTTCTTTCATTCCAGACTCTCTCTCTCTCTTATTCTTTTCTGAAAACTCTCTCATTCTCTCTCTTACTCTCGAACTCACGGCAACCACCAAGAACCACCACAATCTTGTACCAACGTTCCATTTAAGACCACCATCGTGATCCTGGGGACTTCACGAGCACGGGGATACCAATTTCAGGTGAGTTTCACTTCGAAAACCCTAGTTCTAAAGTTGCCGTGAGATGACACTGTTCATGAGCTTTGAATTGGTTACGTTTTAGGCTAAAACAAGATCACAGAGAGTTTATTAAGGTCCCAAGGAAGCTCGGAGTGCTTCGTTGGAAGTTTTTGGACGTAAGAACACGGAGATCGACAAGTTCAAAGTTTGGCCGGAGCTTTCGAGGCGTTTTCCGGCGAATCCCCGGCGAGTTAGGAGTCGAGGTAGGTATAAATCTCTTCGTCTCGTCAAGTACTACAACTTTCCTTTTTGTTTCACTCAATTTCGTTGAGTATTGAAGAAGTTATACTCATTTGAAAAATACCCAGTTTCCGGCGACCTCCGAGGCTTTCGAGGAATTTTCCGGCCAAACCACGGCGAACTAGGTGTTGTGCAAGGTACCATTCTCTTTGTCTCTTCAAGGGCTACAACTTTCGTTTTTGAATCACTTGATTTCGTTGAGAAATGACAAAGTTATGGCAATTTGAAAAACTGCCCGGAAAACGGCCGCCGGAAAAACCAGTCCGGCGACCCAAGGAAGAAGAAGGTGCTACAGTAAAAATAAAAAATAAAAATAAAATTATTTTAAAAATATGTCGACGTCCGTGACGTCGAGTAGATCACTGTGGTATATTCATATACCTAAATTGAACACCGTATGAGAAAGTTATTGAGGATTGTTGGTTAGGTGTTCAAATAACGTTTTATAGTTTTCACATTTAGGTGAAAATGTGAATTGATGATCCGACCGTTGGATCGTCACCAAACTTTGATACGTTGTAATACGTAATATTTGAGGATTATTGGAACTTACGGATTGGGAATCCGAGTTACGGATCTTCCGGAATTGGAATTGTAAGTCCATAATATAAAATGTTAACCGTCACTTAGTTTTGGAAATTGACGGAGACCCGACCGTTGGATGGTAATGAAATTTTAGGATGTTGTCCTAGAGGTATAATGTGGACCTCTGGAAGTTATGGATTTAAAATCTGAGTGGCAGATCTTCCGGATCGATCAACGTAGTGACGTATTTTATATAAGTTATGTATTCTATCGATATGAATTCTGAGCCTGGATTTGATTACTATTCTAGGCGGCGATCGTCATGACGCCTTGATGTGTGGTGCTAGGGAGTTTTTGGACGAACTCCAGGTGAGTGGGCAGTTTTGTTTTCCGTATATATATATACTTGACGTTTCCCAGAAATTGAATTGAAATGAAAATATGTTTAAAATGAAATGCATATGAGTTATGTGGAAAAACGGGAAGTGAAATACCATGCATAGAATTGATATGAAAAGTATATAGAAATGTGAGTTGAAATGCCATGCATGAATTAATATATGATGCATATGTATGAATTGGTGCGGTGGACGCACAGGTAAGAATTGATTTATGATGCATATGTATGAAATGGTGCGGTGGACGCACAGATGAGTATTTAATTACTGTTATGATGATGATGATATATATTGAGCTCAAATCCTGCACCATGGTTTAGTGCTTATAGTATTCACCGCATCGCACGCTCGCCTTGGATCCAAGTAGATGCTAGTCGTACAGTCCACGCGGAGTGGGTACGACAGACCAGTCGCGAGAGTGTTAGTGAGATTCCGACTGGTGGGTGACCTTAGATTATGTGCACAGATGATTTATGAGAAGCACTAGAGCGTAACTTGCGTGCAGAAGGCCGGACGGGTCACAGAGGTGACTCCGGTAGAGTGATAATGATAGATTTTGAGCTCTAGGTTCAACCGTACAGGGCTATTAGAGGGCCTACGGTTGATTACTTTCTTGCACCTGATATGATTATGTTGATGCATTCATACCTTATTACTGTTGAGATGATGTGGCATGGCATAATTAATATGAGAAATGTTGAGATGATGTGGCATGGCATAATTGTTATGAAAATGTTGAGTTAACGACTTGAAGTCTTGAGAATATATATGTATATTTATATTTTACATTTCTGGGAAAGTATACAGGTTTTACGGAGAGGGGTTACAACGTTTTGAGAAATGTTTGGATTTGGAAAAAGAATTGTTTTACTGACCCACTCAATTTTGGTTTTGCGCCCCTCCAGGTTCAGGAATCACAAAGGTGTGGTGACTACGAGGAATTCGACGGTGTTCTGACAGATTGGACAAAATTAGGACTCACCTTCGGGTGTATCAACTTATAAATTGTATCTTAAAGCTTCCGTACTGTGCAAATGGTTACGTCACTCTCACGTGACGGCCAACATGCCCTCCTTCGGGACGGGGTGTGTCACCCATCTTCTGATAATTAATTATATATAAAGGACAAAATCTTATAAAATGATAAAAAAAAATTTGAGAATGATCAATGTGGGACAAAGAAATTTCTACTAAAACTACTCAAATTTCCAACAGTTTCTTGTATTCAACTGGTTTAGACTATCGTCTTTTTTTATGACCATCCTATAAGATCGGTCTAGATTTCCGTTCTCGAAATTCCAAAAGCCGTTTTTTGTTGGCCTTAGAAAATGTTTGGAATAAACTCAAAATAATTGGTACTGTGCTCGGTAAAAAGATCAAATATGGTAATTGTTTTTGTAACTGAACGAACATGTTATTTGCTTAAAGTAATTTGTCTTGTCAGAATGTTGATAGGTTCTTGAGATTTCTGGAAACATCTGTACCGAAGAAAGTTGAGATTCCTTTATAAAACCAATTAGCAATATGGGAAATAATCTAATCTTTTATAAGTCCTTGCAAGGTTTCTCATTTTCCCAATGTGCGACTCTTTTACCTTCACATCCTCACACGCCCTCGCACGTGTTGCGATTGGCAATATGGGAAGTAACCCAACCTCTTTTAAGCTCTTGCAAGGTTTCTTCTTTCACCAATTTGGAACTGTTTTACCTTCATATCCTCACATGTATTACTTATATTTTTTTTTTTCCTCTAGCCTCTTTTCTTTGTGCCTCTCATCTGTTTCATTATCATATATAATTAGTTATTTTAACAAGTTGATAGCTCCTAATCTAGTTGTACATCTTTTTCACTTTGTTATGTATGTATGTTTACCTTACCATTTGGGTACTGCAGTTTACCGTGTAGTCGCAACTGAGGCTATAGGTCGAAAAATTCCTCTTGCCTTCCTCGATCAAATCAAGAAGGATTTAACTGGCCGATGGAGTAGAGGATTAGCTGCACCAACAGTTGCAAATAGTCTAAACAAAGAATATAGGTTCGGCTTTTCTTTTCATTCATTAAATTGATTGTGCCCTTCCTTCTCTAAGAGGTTTGTGATGCCTCAACTTTGGTTGCGATATTATAGGTCCAAACTAATTGGGCGTATGAGATATGCTAATGTGATAGCTGCTCAAGTCAATATAGGAAAGGTAAAGGGCATGGTGTGGCCTTTTTGATTTTATCTTTACTCTATTTGGCATCTATTTCGCGTTGTCAATATTGGTCTTGTCTTGCTACTTAATACTACGGTTTAGTAGTATTCCTCTTTATTTGTAAGTAAGAGGTCTTAAGTTCGATTCTCGTAAAAACAAGGCGAATTCGAACCACATTATTACTAGCTCATTATGAAGCTACGTCCACCTCCTCTATCTTAATGTAGATAATATCGTTTGTTCAAAAAAAATATATATATATTGGTCTTGTCTTTGATTTTGGTTGACTTTGGCAATGAACTTGTTTAGGTAGCAGGTTGTGTGTTTTCTATTTCGTGTTTTCTCACCTTTAAGTGATTATATAATTGTTAACATGTTTATGCGTTGTGCCTTATAGCTTGTTTGTAACTGGTAATCACTTTCAGATCCTGCATTTCTGATTTATCATTGTAGGTTGCCGAGGAGGAGGATGAGGACGAGGAAGACGATGAGGACGAGGATGAGGAAGAGGACGAAGATGAGGAAGAGGATAAGAAAGACGACGAGAATGAGGATTAGTGAAAAGTAGATTTGGGGGACAAGGAGTACTGTACTTTTACAGCATTTAGATCTAGCCTTATTTGCCTATGTAGTCAAGTAGATATGGGAAAATTGAAATGCTGCATGTTCATAGTTTTCGACGATGTGATTTGAATTAATAAGAAAAAACTCTTAAAGAGCAACATGTTGAAGTATAATCTTGTTTTTGGTCCAATTCAAATACGGGTCCAGCCCAGGTTGAAAAGGCAACGCAAGCACAAAAGAAGATTCACGCACGTGTGCTAGACAATTCTAGCAAGGTCGGTGTAGTGCAGGAGCTAGAAAGATTTAGCAATATTATAATATAGATTTGTTTGTAGAATAGACTAGAAGTCGGAAATATGTATGGCTATTATGCAAGTTTTATGTCGGTGGTGTATGATAACTAGAATGTTCTAGCAATGGTTGATGTCGGCAAAGCATGCCTATAAATATAGCTTCCGAGTGTAAGCGAAGTAAAAATGTGTTTTCTTATATGAGTGTTCCTTCTCTCTCTTTTTTCACATAATTGACGTACTCATCAAGTATGTTCCTTGGAGTTTTACGTTCTCAAGTATAATGTTCAAATTTTTGACAATTATAAAATTATACTTGAGATTTGATGTTTGAATGTCCTTTTCCACGATCTCTTGTTGAGCTCTCTCCTTTTTCATAGTTGTTACGGTTGTTGAAATTCCAACCACGTTCACGTTTGCTACATCGACCACGACTTCTTCCGTTTTGACTTTTCTCATTGTTGAAGCATTCTTCTTTCTTCTTTGGGTGGCTTGCTTCTTGAGAAGTTGTTCGTCAGTCTTTTGCCTTTTTGTATTTCTCTTTGTATGCTCGCAACAAACTCATTAATTGCTCTATAGTCATTTCTTCCAAGTTTTTTTGTTTTTTCAACTGTTACGGCGATGTTCTCGAATTTGGGATCCATCAAGCATAGTATCTCCTCCATTAAGAGGTGAGTTTGATCAATTAAAAAGAAATGGTGAAAAGTCTAGAGATGTTAGAATAATGGATGAGATATTACACTCGTTAGATCTAAAATTCGAGCACATCATCGTGACTATTGAAGAAACAACAAACTTGGTAGAAATTACTATAGAGCAATTAATGGGTTCGTTGCAAGCATATGACGAGAAACACAATAAGAGGTAAGGGACTGATTGATAAACAACTCCTTAAGATACAAATCCACCCAAAGAAGAAAGAAGAAAGGTTGAGAAGCCAAAACAGAAGAAATCATGGTCGAGGTTGGGACCTGGACATGGTTGGAATTTCAACAACCATAACAACGAAAGAGGAGAAAGCTCAACAAGAGGTTGTGAAAGAGGACACTCAAATTTGAGGTATGACAAATCTCAAGCTCAATGTTATAATTGTCAAAAGTTTGGGCATTATGCTAAGAAATGTAAAGCTCTAAGGAACATACTTGATGAGAAGATCAATTATGTGAAAGAAGAGAATGACATTGTGTTACTAGCATGCAAATTCTATGCATTACCAGGCACTTCCAAGCTTTAAAGTGATGATTGGTTCAATAACGAAAGTTGAAAACCCATACATTCAAGGTGGAAACATGGGTGCTTGATAAATGACTTCCTCTGGATGGTAGGTTGTGGTTGACTTGTAGTTGGGTGGCTCTCTCGAGACTGAAGCTCCATGGTAGCCTTGGTAGGTTGGGGCTGACAAGTACTGAGGTGGCAATCTTCACAAGCATCATGTTATTCGTATGTATAAGACTGCGTGGAAGATTCACCGTTTTGGTATATTAAATGTTTCCTATACATAATAGGGTGTTTTGATTCTTTTGTATGTGGTCTAATATTTTAGTAGATAGGATGTTAGATCTTTACATATACGTTTAGGGTTCGAAACTTCCTGCTAGATAAATTTAAGGCTGATTTTGGTTCGGCAAATGAACCGAAAAGTGGTTACCAAGGATATCGGAATAAGCAACTAAACTAATCCCAAACCAAAAATTTCGGTTTATTGAAAATCGGTATTTCCAAAATTATTTCGTTTATTTTTTTTCGAGTATGAGAAACTCGAAATCCCTTGATCATGCTTCAAACTACAAGAGGATTCAAACACCTATCATCAACAGCCAACTGTTGCAAATAAGAAACAAGATATGTACCAACTAGGTTGCATGGAAATCATGAATGGAGAACATGTTGATGCTGATTGAACAAAGATGAAGAAGAGTGATGTTTTCTCGAAAGAAAAAAAAATTCTATAATTTCCTTTTTCAATGATGATGGTAGTTCTGATCAGGAGGTTCGTCAAGAGAAGTTCGATCAAGAAAAGTCTGATCATGAGTAGTTCAATCAGGGAAGCATGGTTATGAGTAGTTCAATCAGAGGAATTTTGGTCATGAGTAGTTCAATCAAGAGGGGAGTCTGGTTATGAGTAGTTCGATTAGAGGGGTCCTGGTTATGAGAAGTTCGATCAATGGAAGTTTGATCACGAGGAGCAATCTTATTTTGGTATACCTTCTTCATGGTCTAAAGGGAGAGATTGTTGGGTTTTTCCAGCCCATAATGAGTTGTCGTAAGGTTGTTGGGAAATATAGTCTTAAAATATTAAATTGTTTTTCTAATTGAAGTTGTTTTTCAATTGGAGTGGTTTCTCAATTGGAGTTGGTTACCCAGTTGGAGTTGTTTTCCCAACTGAAGTTGTTAACTGAATTTAAATTGTTTACCAATTTAAGTTGTTTACCCAATTGGTGTTGTTTTACCAATTGGAGTTGTTTCCCCAATTTAAATTGTTTACCCAACTTAAGTTCTTTTACCAATTGGAGTTAGTTTCTCAATTGGAAGGATTCATAACTGGATTTCAACTAGGATTAGTAATACTTATTGAATAAGACCTTTATTGTGTTTGTGTAAAGGGGCTATTGTACTAGTTTTGAATTGGAGCAAAACAATAAGTTGTATACTACGCAAGGAGCTAAACTGAGACAAGGGGAAAGTGTGTGCAAGAGAAAAGAAAAGAGATAAGAGTGTATCCCTTGTTTTTTCAGATTTATCGTCAAATCTTTAATCCTAGAGGCGTGGTAAGATTATCCGTTATATTCATTATTGATATAGTGAAAGATTGTTGTTGCCCCGTAAATGTAGGCACATATAGCCGAACCGCGTTAATTCTTGGTGTGATTTGCCTTGGTTATTTTGTTTTTTGATTTCCCAAGTCAGTTCGTTTTTTTCATTCCTATACGCGATATTCACAACAGAGACCACACATAAAATGAGTGCAGAATATTTGATCTCTCAAATATTTTCGATGGTGGTCCTATCATTGATTGGCTGAACGAAATTGAAAGGCTAGCAATTTATGAAGCCAAAACCATCGGTGCGTCTCTTGAGATCAAATCTTCTACACCCATTTTGTGTGTGGCTTCTATTATTGATTGACACATGTTAAATTTATAACAACAAAGTTCAGGAGAGTTAAGTTTAGTAACACATGTCAATCAATGATAGATACCGCTGAGAAGCCACACACAAAATGAGGGCAGAAGATTTGAACTTAATATTTGAAGATAGAATATAAATTCGACACCAATCAATGCTAAGACTATCACAATCAATAGAAAATAAATATATAAAACCATTAAAGCCAACCAACAAGCAAAGACATAATTTTAAAAAGGATTTTTTTGCAAGTACCATCTAAACTTGTAAGCATGTGTGATAATACCACCTGAATTTTCAATTTTTATTTTTTACCACCTGAACTCTCTTAACAGTTGGAATCTACCATCTAGGTTGTTTTTTATCTATTTAACTATAAAAAAATGTCACATGTAGGGATAGTTACACCAATTAACTTCATGAGGCTGGCTAGAATAGCTCCAAAATAATATTATCTTAGTCAATATGGTCCTATTGCTTGAGTCAATATGGTGCTAAAATTGGGGTTTGTACTGCCCCATGTCGGCAATTCCCTCCATAAGAGTTTGAAAATTTAATATTTGAATAAATTAAAGTGAACCACACATTTATTTGCTGACCTACAAAAATAATTTTGAAAACTCGTTGTAAATGAAAGACTATATTTTTACATAGTTTTTACTTCAATTCTTCAACAACCCTTGTCAAAATCATATTCAAAATCAACTTCTCCATTTCTCTTCAGAACCTTACTTCAACATCGTTACAAAAAAATGTTTTTTGCTTTCATACAAATTGATTCTAATGAGCCTTTGAAAGTGAATTGACAAAAAGATCCCTCCACCTGAGGAGCGCGTAACATGTTCTAACTGCAAAATAAATGGAAGGCGATGGAGTGAGGCAAGGAAATAATGAAATTAACGGAATTATTTTTAAATTAAATTAATAGACATATGTCAAAATATTAGTACACAAAAAAGGAACTGGTTCCTCTCCGGATCCAAAAAGATATGAGCCCACTGAGCAATACATCCGGGTCATTGAAATTTGATCCAACGGTTACAATTATTATAACTCTTAAAGAGATTCTCTGTTTGTAACCGTTAAATCAAATTTTAATGACCTAGATGTATTACTTAATTGGCGCAGATTCCTTAGATCCAGTTCCCACAAAAAGAGACAGATCAGGAGCCCAACACTTTCTAATTTCATTATACGAATCCCACTCTTCACTTGAAGGTTGACACGTGTCCTGAAAAAGTAGCTGAGTCCTTTTTGATTGATCCGATCTTGTCTTCATTCATCGATGTCTCCGAGCACAAGAAGTCTTCCATTTGTGGGTGAATTATTTACCAACCGCCGAACCACCGGACTCCTCGGCCATCATCTCCACAACAACACATGGGAACTCCTTACCCAAACCCCATCTCTCCTACCCGAACCCGCGTGGGCTGGATTGGCATCGGCGTCATGGGCGCCGCCATGGCCACCCGTCTTCTCTCCACCGGCTACTCCGTCACCGTCTACGCTCGCACTCCTTCCAAAGCTCAACCACTACAGTCCCTCGGTGCCCAACTCGCCGATTCCCCTTTTCATCTTGCTCAGCTATGCGACGTCGTCTTCACCATGGTGGGACACCCACAAGATGTGCGATCAAATGTCCTCCACCCAGAAACCGGCATTCTATCCGGCATTAGTCCCAACTCCGTCACCGTCGACATGACTAGCAGTCATCCGGCCCTTGCGCGCGAGATATTCACTGCTGCGCGCGCCAAAAATTGTTGGTCCGTCGATGCGCCGGTGTCGGGTGGCGACATTGGCGCTAGAGAAGGCAAACTCGCCATTCTTGCGGGCGGTGATGCTTCCGTTGTCGAGTGGTTGGCCCCGTTGTTTGACATTTTGGGGAAGGCTACTTATGTGGGGCCTGCCGGTTCTGGCCAGAGTTGCAAGATTGCGAACCAGATTGTAGTGGGAGGGAATTTGCTAGGACTGAGTGAAGGGTTGGTGTTTGCGGAGCAGGCGGGGTTGGATGTGCGGCAGTTTATGGAGGCGGTGAGGGGCGGGGCCGCGGGGTCAATGGTGATGGAGTTGTTTGGGGAGAGGATGATTGGGAGGGACTTCAGGCCTGGTGGGTTTGCTGAGTATATGGTGAAGGATTTGGGAATGGGTGTGGATGTTGTGGAGGAGAGTGAGGATGAGAGAGTGGTGGTGTTACCTGGTGCTGCATTGTGCAAGCAGTTATATTCCGGCATGGTGGCGAATGGAGACGGGAAGCTTGGAACTCAAGGTCTTATCACTGCCATAGAGAGGCTCAATGGAAAGTGAGATGAAATGGTCACCTCAATTTGAAAGGTTTGGGCCGAAATCTTTTGAGTTTTACAGATTGTCACAACATCCCTGCTCTTTTCTTCTGTGTATTTTCGTAGCCTTGATCCATGGTACGTACTATCTACTTGTTTTCGTGATTTATCTACGGTATCTTCAAATGTTAGTTTTAGTTCCTAAATCCTTGAGCTTGGAAAGTGAAGTTGATGGAACTAATAGAACCCCAATTGTTCACTGTGAGGGGTGAAATTTTTTGCCAAATTACCATTCCAACCGTACCATATCAAAGTTATGCAAAAAAAATTTGTACCATTGGTAATGATACGGTATTTGTATTGTACCGTATATTTTTTTATACAATAATGGTATTTAAAATCATTAACAATGGTATACCGTACCATATCACTGCTATTAATATTATATTATTTATTTATTCATTTATATATAATTAGGTATTATTATCATTATATATGCACTTTATAATTTTTCCTTAGTTATTTATCCAATCATCTCACCCTCTAACATCTACTTTCCCAATAAAAAAACCTAAGCCTTTTTGCGCTACGACTCTTCATCTTTTCACTCATCTAGCCACCGACTTCATCTCTGTTGCTCCAATTCCGACGACTCTCTTTTTCCTGAGTCCATCTCATCTTCTCTTTCATCAAATTAGGATGTTTTTCTTCTTGACTTCGTCTAACAAGTTAATTTTTGTATAATTTTAAAGATGTAAAGATGAAATTTAGGAATCTTTGTACTATTTATATTAGGGATATTGGATTCTTTCAGCAACTCGTCTATCTATTTACTTCTTGTTTCTTAAATGAATCTCTATAAAATTCTCATAATTAAATAAAAAGTTTTAGAAATCCAAGGGAATTGGCCAAAACACGTTTGTGCCTTAAATTGGATTGGAAAAAAAAAAATTGACCCAAAAGAATGGCCCAAAACAAAATGGTAATTACCGTTACCATACCATGTCAACCGAACCATTTAGGATGTCGAAATTTGATATACCGAAAGTTTGACACAGTCATGATAATAGATTTTATCATATTAATTGGTACATGGATTTTGATATGATAATCATACCAATAGCACCCCTACTCAGCTGCACTTCAGTATAAACATTCTCGGTTGGTGTATGTGTCCGGTAATAATTTGGATAGAACCGTAAACGTCATCGATTCTCTCATAACTGTAGCCTGTTTTGTATAATTGACACTTGCGTTTCTATGTCCAAGTCTAGCATCCATAAGCTAACATTCATTGTTTACTTGACAAAACGATATTTTGACAAAACGATAATTAAAGTTAATACTCTAATGTGCGAAAAAGTTAATTCAAACTTAGGTTCAAAGAGTTTCAAACTTGGGCGCATAAAAAATAAGACGTTTATCATAAAATTAGGTATTTCTTCTTTGCGTGAAAATATTATCTAAGCGTGTGTGATTGATTGAAATACGATTAATTTGATCTCCCTTATTTACTGGGTGACATGTTTACTTGGAATGAGCAAAGTCTTAAACTCAAGACCTTGAGTAAGAGTGAATACTCTTAATCAACTGAGCTACTAATTTTTTTGTAAAACTAAAAGCAAAAGAAAATATGAACCTTATCAATGGGACTTATTTCCCTAAGATCTTTTGTAGCAAGTAGCAATTGCAATTTTGTTGGATATTTATTAGGGATTGTGGGTTATGGCTTTTTTTTTATGGTTAAAAGGTAAATTTATTACCAACGCAACAAATTTACACAAACAGAACTCTGTGAAGCACCATACAAAATATGGGATTTGGATCCTCTCTGAGGTAACTAATCGGGATCCTCCTGATTAGTGTTCGTAGACCGTTGAATTTTTATCCAACGGCTATAAACAAGGAACCCTCTAAAAGTTATAATAATTGTTAAGAATTGTTGATTACAACTAAGGAGGAGTGAGCAGTGGTTGTGTGTGCGGCGGCCTACGGCTGCTGGGTGTGTGTTCAGATGTAATTTGTAAAATTGGGTTTCCACACGACTTTCTTTCTACTTTTTAGGCTGAGGGCGATAATAAATTAAATTAATTTACGATATGAAAGAAAAATACATTTTAAGCTAATTGGACGGAATTCATGTCCACACATTATTTTTTACTTTTTATTTGAAAAACATTATAATGTTGTAAATAGAGGGTATGTATGCCCATATGCATACAGTAAATTTTTCACAAGCTTAATAGTATAATTTGTTTGCTTTCAAAGTATTTGCTCAATAAATAGAGCATTACGGGTGTTCAAAAATATAGAGTGAGAAAGAAAGAAAAGTTCAAATATTTTCGATATCCTCCTATTTCTCTCCTATCTGCAATTATTTTGTGTTACTGTAATATATTGCAACAACCTTGCTCATGTCCCTAGCAAAAGTTATCTCTCTAACTTTTGCCTATTTATAATACGTTATCAGCACGACTCTATAATCATTTCTCATTTCCCTTCATCGAAAGAAAAAAAAATGTTTCCTCTAAGGTTTTTACTATTCTTCTTCCTCCTCTGCCTCAATTGTTGGATATACCCTAGCGAAGAACTGTTTTCACCATGTTTACTTCTAGTTCTCAACCTAACAATAACTTATATCTTTGATTTCTTATTTGGTGTAGCTCTTAACTACTAACCCAGTGTTTATTTATGCAATCCAAGATGAAACCCAAGCGCCACTGCCATCCTTGTTTGTCTTAGCACTCAATTGAAGGGCGATTTTGCAACAACTGTATGGTCAGAGATCAAGTGGTCACTACTCGGTAGAAAGTTTCAGTTTAATTATCATACTCCAACAGTCTTCACAACTTTAAAAATTCATAACGATGACAAAATTTCCGGTACATAAGGTCCGTACTTCTTCTTTTCCAGGGCCTAGATGTCACTAGCAGGCTCATTCCTGCAAAAACACACCGAGTTAAGTGCGTGATTTCCATTGCACCGAAAAGCTAATAATGGATCAACACACACCTTTTTAACGCTTCCGCTCTGCCCGCCACTTGAATACAAGGTTGGATGATGGGGAGACAATCTCATCTTCACATAGTTTGCGTTTTTTACCCTTTTTCTGTAATTTAGACGGAAACGTATTCAAAACTATCCACAGACAACCAAACTCCCAGAACTAAGCAAAGAAATTAGATGTCAATACCTTTAATTCCTTCTGCATTGCCATATCCATATAGATTTTCTCCAACTCATTGACTCTGTTACTCCTTGCTTCGAGCTCTCTGTAGGAACCAGCTGTTTTCCTGCACATTGTAGACAACAATATAAGACTTAAACAAAATAATGATATCGTGCTTCAAGAATCCTTGCTGACAATGAAACAGGAAGGCAGATGCAAGAATTATTCCACAAATTGAAAGGTAGCATAAGAATAACAGGAATTTGTTAACATGAGTGAGCTACCTAGGATTCATGGACAAAAAAACGGCATAAAAGAAATTCTCAACCGAAATACAATTCCAACTAGCACCTAATAGTTGGGCCGCAGACCAACTTCTAATTTATTGTTTTTATTTCAATTTCAATTTTGCCAAAGAGCTCTTTATCCCATGCAAAGTTGGGCTTTAGTTGGCATAGCAGCAAAGAGCTGTTTATCAAACCGGTTAATAACTTAATATACAGAACAACTTTTGCGAGACAATTTTTTATTTTTTTTGCCATATACTTGTAACCATTAAGATTTGTTTATGCTCTTGTAGGTCAGTTGGCATAATCACAAATCACACTCACATAACTGTATAAAAGCCAAGTTGCAGCCTTTAGACTAAACATTAAGAGACTAGGTTTGCTTAGAACCTTTTCTCTATTAAGAAACATTCTAGTCCTATTCACTTCACGATTGATGGCCTGTTATCACAAAGTAATCTTATTGCTTTGAGAATGCAACCACGCAAAGTGCAAAGGGATCACTGCACAAGTATTCTTAGATAGCAATAATGCCAAGATCTTATCACCATAATCAATGCATAGAAATGCATAATTGATGCAAAATTGATGAAAATCAAAAGACCAAAACTTCCAGAATAAACCTAACTCCTCAATCTGTCCTCGATCACTGTAAATTTTGTTTCTACCTTTTTATATGATCAGGAATGTCCTCAGAAACTGGCATTTTTCCACTTCTTGAACGTGATTGAATTTCTCTAGCCTCCTCTCTGGCAAAAAAATAATTAACAATATATTTTTTAAATGTGCAAAACAAGATAAAACATATTTGGCAAATGGGAACATAAATGATGTGAAATTAAGAAACTACTTTCCCTCCGAACTCTTTCACCCAGAGTGGTAAGTGAATTCTATAACATTATAGGTCTTATCCCCATGTGAAAGAATTGAAGAATAATGTCTTCCCAGGAAAAAATTAATAACACTTAAGAAATTAGCCTAGTGTCCCCAGTTGAAGCCATGAGGATCTACTCTATTATAACTACATGGGCCAGAAAGGAAGCAGTTTACAGATTTATAATAGCACGCTTATAGTCCTTGTATCACTGTATTTCTATGTCCCCTTTCTCAGGGCCTTAATAGTTTTTGTAAATATACTCAAGTGAACAGGATCAAAAACATTTCATACAAGTCCAAAATGGGATCAGGAGAAACATATTGATCAAGTTTTATGTATGCGTCTTCCCATTTGTTACAGTATTCCTTTTCAGTGTCTGTAAGGGTGGATGTGAAACTTCGGGTTCATGTACAGTAGATATGTGTTTGTGTTTGTGTTTGTGTGTGTTTTATGTTGTGTATTTGCTTGGAAAAAGGGGTTAAAATCACTCTAGATACATATGCCTACTAATGAAAAAACCAATTCAATGAACATGAAAAATATACATAACAAAATCAATTAGAACAATGTAAACAGACATCTGTGGATAATAAGGGACAACAAAGAACCGAAAAATGGTGAAAATAGCCTTTCACCATATCCAGTCTGATTACAAATAACAGCAGCAACGAAAAATTACAAATTAAAAAAATCCATTAATTCAGAATTATGATTCTCCATGGATAGAAGATGTGAAGGAAGCTCAAACCTGTCTTCGGCAAAGTAAACGTGTCTACTTGAAGGCCGATTATCAAGAGAGTGCAGTGTCGCAGTTAACTTTTCAATTTTCTGCATTAATTAACACCATAATAAGAACCATGTTAAATTCATAAAACCAACCGGTAGACCATAGCTTCATGATATATATTTATAACCTTTTTCTCACTCTGCACTTTCTGAAATATGTATCCAATATCTTGGGTCTTCATAAGCATGAGCTCTTCTGGAGTGTACTTGTTTGCCTGACTCCTGTAGTAAAAATCCATATCACGTGAGTAGCAAGTGTGAAAAAGAAACATGATATAGAAGAGCAAACGAGAGTTTTATGTTACTCTAATTTATGGACTCCATTAACAGTTCGTGTCTTGATCATCTTGAAGTTGAACTCATCTGGGTTTCTGTAGAAGGCTTTCTGCTTCAGTATCTGATGAGTGAAAAGACAGATGAGACATAGCCTAAGATGTATACCATATCAGGAAGTTAAATTACCAGACTATTAATAGATGACGAAATCCAAGGAGAAAAACAACAAAGCCATCATAAAACTACCCGTAAAGTCTCCTCCTTTTTGTGATATGCTTTCGCACGCTCAACATAGTCCTTATGCTTTTCAAGAAGCCCAAATTTTTTCCTCGATTCCCTATCAAATATTTGGACCCAAAACACAAAAACATTAATCCCATCATCTGATGCAAAAAAACATCATCCGAAAGTCCAACAGCAAAAGGAATGTGGTCACTCACGGTTGAGCTCGCTCCTTGTGAGCCCGTCGGCTAACGGCGTTCCTTAAAGACGACATGCTGAAAAATTCAAAGCAACCACCACAAGTTAAATGCGAAGGTAGCACTAAAGCTGAATTTTTTAAGCTGTGGAATTACAGATACAACAAATATTCATAACCATCTCAAACAAATTTGATAAACCACAATGTCGAACAATTAGGGAAATTAATTCTTGGGTAAGTTCCAAGAGCTTAAATCTTTACCCGTCGCTTACAACAATTGAATTGAATTGAATTAAAACCCTAAAAATCTAAGCAGCAACTAGGTTGTTAAAGTTGAGCAATTTGAAAGATGAATAACAATAACAAAGATTAAAGCGAAACAAACCTTGACGATGAAGAATTGGGATTCCTGAGCAGTCGAATGAAATTCCGAATCCCTCCTTACTCTTTAGATGATGGAATTAAAGCGCAGGCAAAACCCTAGATGGAGAACTGGCCTTTGGAACACGCAGACTAAAACCCTAGAAAATTATTAGGGTATAAGAATTAGGGGTGGTTCGGTATGGGATCCCATACCGAAACCCTTGTCCCGATTCCCAAACCGAAATTTTCGGGAATCCCAATTGCAATACCGATCCCAAACCAAATTTTCGGGAATCCCGAAATAGTTTCGGGATTTCGGGACAAATCGGGAATCCCGAAATGGTTTTGGGCTTTTGGACTAAAATTTGACATATTATGCTTTTGGGCTAAAATTCAATCTTTTATATTGAAAAATTGACATATAGGCCTATTAAAAAGAAATCTGCCTATTCAATACTTTCATAGCATCTGCCCAATCTGCCAATTTGACATAGTTTCATACTTTCATTGCGTCTGCCTATTCAAAAGCAATCTGCCAATCTGTCTGTGCACAATAGCATCTGCCTATTCAATTTCTACTACACATGCATGCAATAAAAATAAATTAAGTACCAAATCCAAAAGCAAAAATATTAGCATTCAACATAGAAATATATTCCGAGCAAATAAAAACCAGCTCGTTTCTAATATAGAGGATGGCAAACCTACAGACTTTGTAACGTCATGTCTTTTTTCTACTAATCCGTGCACAAATATGCCAATTAAATGGCAAGGCCCAGTTAAGTATCTGCCTAGAATATGCCAATCTGTGCACAGAATTACAAAACTTGATTTGCTATCAAACATTAAAGCAAGACCATGTATCTAAGATTCTATAGCCAAAACAAAAATATTACCTGACGCAGCGTGTGACTAATTTGAAGTTTGAACAGGTGAAATGATTAACTCCTCAGTTGCTACAGCAGTGCTAGACCTGCTAACACTTCTCCCTGAAGATAACCAGGAAATCAGTCAGCATAGATAATCACTTGTAGTAGTGCTTAATAATTTTCTTTGTTGATTAATGATCAATGATAGCGGTTTAATTTATCACATGTAAAGGTGCACCAGTGAACGCTTAATTCAATGATGTGTGTGCAGGTGTAAAGAGATTTACTTATTGTCGCAAGTAAGACTCCAAGAAAAAAGTATAACTTCAATCTATTTCTCCAGAGTGTAAACTCAGGGGTATTATTCTCATTAAACCCTTTGTTAGTTAAGGTATCGCAACAAAAGTGCAGTTCATTAAGAATTGAGTTGAAATTCTCCACTTCCAAGCTATGATATTAGAGCCTAACAATTTGAACTAGCCATCTAGAAAGTTGAAGAGTTTCCCTGTAAGTATTATGTGAACATGAAATTAATGGACTAACACAGCGCCTAGTACCAACATTCTGAATGAAGCGAGCAGGATGCAACCAGAAACAACTTTAACCCCCCTACAACCCGCCAAAACCAAATACATAGCATCAAACACGGGTGCCGCAGCGCATCATCAATAAAAGAAACGATTTTTAAAAAAGAATACGACAAACTCAATCAAACATCATTTTAATTATTGAATGACTACTAACTAACAGATGAAGATGGAAGAAATGTATAAGTTATTAACACACAAACAAAAAAAATTGCCAACAATCCCTACTTTGGATGAGTGTCAGAAATTAGATTTCAAAACACTAATAAATTAGTTACCTAATTTGGGGTGAGAGTGAGACTCGGACTCGGTGCTAGATCGAGAGTTCTGTCCGTGAGAGAGAGATCGCAAGAGTCGGAGACGATTCGTGAAGGAAGGCTGGAGAGTTCAGTCTTTGATGCTTTGGCGTGGCGGTGGCTGGGTGGTGATTCGTGAAGGAAGGCTGGGCGGCTGGAGAGTCAGAGACGATTCGAAGGAAGGCTGTCGGTGTTGGAAGGCTGAGTGAGAAATCAGAAATCAAACTAGACTGGGAGAAACCTAACAAGGAATGGATGGCATGGATTAATTTGAAGCAATCCAACGGTTCAAATTAACTCTAACTATAATTAAAAAAACAATATATATTATTATCTATATATATATATAGATAATAATCGGGATTTGGATCCTCTCTGAGGTAACTAATCGGGATCCTCCTGATTAATGTTCGTGGACCGTTGAATTTTTATCCAACGGCTATAAACAAAGAACCCTCTAAAAATTATAATAATTATCGTGATAAAAATCCAATGATCCATTTACAGTGATCAGGAGGATCCCAACCAGTTGCCTCAGTGAGGATCCAAATCCCTAAATATGGACCCCCAAAAGCAACACAAAAAAGAGCCAACACAAGGTCTGGAGCCAACAGAAAGACCTAAACAAAGAAACCCTAGCATAATATTGCCGCTGCCGGAGCTCCAACCACCCATTGCAAACCAACACCCTCTGCAAACGCCTGAGATCAAACCAAACAAAGCCCAGGATTGAAGGACCACCCATTGCAAACCAACACCCTTTGCAGACTCCTGAGATCACACCAAACAAAGCCCCACAATTGAAGAACAAGGCTCCGTAGTCCTCCAACAAGCCCCACAAAGATCGTCGCCGCAGCTACAAATGAAAGGATGCACATCCAATAAGCAACAATGCCTACAGCAAACACAAGGAAGGTGGTGGTGTTAACACCCGAACCAAAGCTCTACACACCTTCTGATAAAGTTGTGACAAATCGTGTCAAATAGAGGTCCGAAAGGGAGAGAGTTTACAGGAAGTTGGGGTTATGGCTAAGTGGGAAGAATGAGATTATAAAGGCATAAAATTATAATAGATGCTAATCACAAAAGAATCACATTCCCAGATGGCAATTCTTTCACCAACGGCTTATTCAACAAACAACAAAAATATTACAAGTCACTTGCTAATGTTGCCATTGAGCAGGTCAATAACAGAGATAACCCCATGAATGCCAAGCTTCCCATCCCCATTAGCCACCATCGCTGAATACATCTGCTTACTTAACGCCGCCCCCGGCAGCACCACCACCCTCTCATCCTCCTCCTCCTCCACCACATCCACTCCCATCCCCAAATCCTTCACCAAATACTCTGCAAACCCGCCAGGCCTCATGTCCCTCTCTATCATTTTCTCCCCAAACAACTCCATCAGCGTTGACCCCGCCGCCCCTCCTCCCATCGCCTCCAAAAACTGCTTTAAATCCAACCCCGCCCGCTCCGCAAACACCAGCCCTTCACTCAACCCAACCAACCCCACTTCGCCCACAATGTTGTTTCCTATTTTGCAACTCTGACCGCACCCGGCTTCCCCCATGTAGGTAACCTTTCCCATGATGTCAAACAACGACGTCAACCACTTCACAACTCCGGCATCTCCGCCGGCGAATATTCCAAGTTTTCCTTCCCTAGCACCCACGTCGGCCCCAGAAACTGGGGCATCCACAGCCCAGCAATCTCTGGCTCGCGCGGCAGCAGATATCTCTCGTGCCAGGGAGGGTAGATTGGTAGTCATATCCACCGTGACGCCGTTCGGGTTTAGGCCCGAAAGGACGCCGTTTGTCTCCAAGATAACTTGTCGAACATCCGGCGGGTGTCCCACAATGGTGAAAACAACGTCGCAGGATTTAGCAACTTCAAACGGGGATTTGGCGAGGCGGGCGCCCTGGGATTGGAGGGAGAGGGCTTTGGACGGAGTGCGAGCGTAGATGGTGAGGGAGTAGCCGGCGGAGAGGAGGCGGGAGGCCATGGCTGCACCCATTAAGCCAATACCGATCCACCCGATCTGGGTTTGGGCAGGAGTGATGGGGTTCGGGTAAGGGGTTCCCATGAGCAGAGGTAATCAAGGAAGGTGGCAGCGGATACATGATAATCATATTATAATTTCTCCCCACGAAATTCTAGTGTTTGGTCTGATCGATGCTACTATAAAATCAAGGTAATAAGGGCTGGTTTGGTATTGTTGTGCTTTGAAAAAAAACTGCTGTGATAATAAGCGGCTGTGCTGTGAGAATAAGCGACTGTGAAATAAATCAGCAGAGTGTTTGGTAAACTTTTTTGTAAAAGTGCTTTTGAAAAAAAAAACAATCTGATAGTGAGTCTTTTCATTAAAGGAGCAATGTAGCTCCGTGTGCTTTGAAAAAAAAAACCAGTTTTCCAAAGCTGCAAATAGCAGCTTTGGCTTTTTCCTTTGATTTTAGCTTATTCTCACAGCAGCTTCCAAAATAAGCCATTTTTTTTCAGTTTACCAAACACCTAAAACCCTCACAATTTTTTTTCATGGGTGCTTTTTTTTTAATCACCTCACTCCCAAACCACCCCTAAGGCTCGTGCGTTACGGATGAATTTTTCAAAATAAAAACTAATGAAAAATGTTTGAAAATTTTGAATTTTAACAATAAGAACAAAATAAAGGATAAAGTAAATAGTATTATGATTGATTTTTTAATGTAAAAATGTAGTTTTTCGTTAAAATGAACAGTACCGGGAGTTTTTCGTTAAATTTCTCTTTTTCAAAAGACACTCCATATTCAAATGGTTGCTTCACGCGCCTTATAATAAGTAAAGACACACGTCAAAATATAATACTTTCTCTATTTATATTGACATGCAGTGTAACGTATTTGTACCTTACATGAATGTTTGTTAGTCCTCGCTAAGTGAGACTGGACTAGGTGTTAGTGTAGTTTCATGTTTGTTAGAGGAAATGATTAGTTTTAGTGGGATTAAACCTCACTCGCCTCAACTACGGGGCTCGCTAGATAGTATTAGCGAGACCTCCCGAATACCATCGGATTGCTAAGACCCTTCTTTTCTCTCGCATTGTCCCGCTTGACTCCTTGCTCTGCTCGACTGCTCATCATGCTCGACAAACCTTGCCGAACCATCACAGGACCACCGTCGCGTCCTCGTAAATCACAGCTTCCTCTGCCACTTTCTCTTGTTAGTTTTCTTCAATTTTGTTTTGAAGATTTGTGAAATTATTACTAGGTTTTGATAGATTTCTGATTTTGATCGATTTGTGGGTTTGATTGATTTTTGGGATTTGATTGGTTTCTGGGTTTATTTGTTTCTGGGTTTTGATTGCTACCCATTTGTTTTCAATTTATCTACTATTTTTCCTTTTATGAATTGATTTATAAGTTTTTGTAAGTTGAAGTGCTTTTTTTCTTCATTCCCTGCTTTCGTTTTGCTATAAATTTCTGTTGGGAATTTTGAGTATAAATTTCATTGTCCCACATTGATTACTACTAAAAGGTTTCCTCACTTTATAAAACTTTGTTTTTTATAGAAAGTTATTGAAGTGATGAACCTTAGAAAACAAAATTGGGCTCACCTTGGGGTTGGGCTTTGGAGTATACTAATTAATTATCAAAAGATGGGCCTTGGGCTAAGGCTCTAATAATTAAATATTTAATTAATTATTTTCGGATTTAATTAATTTTGAATTTAATTAATTAATTAATTATTATTATTTTATCAACAAACTCATCCCTTTCAGATGAAGTCTGAAAAGTGATGAAAGAACGCAGAGCAAAGCACCCCTCTGAAGAAGATGTCTCCCAACAGACACATCTCATTCTCATACTTGTTGCGAACAAGCATAAACCTACTATATATACATCCATTTACATGACATTTAGAACATAAAAAATACAATTCTTCTTCTATAATCCAAAATATCCTTACTGAGAGAACCACATAGAAATTCACCAGAAGTTAAGTTTTCCGGTGCTGGAATTCTGACTGGATCGTTGAATCCTGATGAAACAGACGTCCGTAGAACTATAAGCACTGAGTATGGACTAAATTTCTGTTTCAAGGATATTGTGGTACGTAAGCCTCAATCTTCAATATTTATGTTCAATATTATTTCATTGTTCAAACTTTGTTAATTAGTTGTTTGCATTTATTATTTATTAGCATATATAAATTTATCACAAATTGTTGATATATCTCCAACAATTTGATGTTATCATATTTTGGTTTGATCTTTACCCAAAACTCCCCGACTTTCTTACTTTAAAATACCCATTGTATGCATACAGAAAGCACCCTTTATGATCCATAACCCAGATAACCTTTTTTACATCGTATTGGGCTTCCGAATTCAACAAGCTCCTAACTCTTTCTAATTGCTGCTTTGTTTTCTTAAAAGACCATTCAAGAGAAGTCCATTTTCTACAGCGCATGATGCTGGAAAACTCTTTCGGCCAAGGCAATTACAAATGAACGTCAAGCTTAGTTCATCAGTGTCAAAGGCCCTAAACTGCTCACCATGTGGTTTGGTGAGGGTGAAACCAATGTTCAATAAATCTTATACAAGGCTCGTTCATCTTCTAAACTGCAAATTTCGTTCTATTTGCCTATCAATTTGAGTCGTTGAAAGTTTTTGCTTCAATAGAGTTCATTTTTTTTTGGTATAATATTGGTTTAATTTTTGTTAATCGTACAATATAAGTTTGTGGTTGAAAAGAAATTAAAATTGAACAATAATTTGCAAACACCAAATTGTGGATAGTACTATTTTCACTATCTTGCTTCTTAGTCTAACCCTGCACCAAACTCTTCCCTAAATCAGTCTAGCTTAGTCTAGTCTAAAGTCAGTCCAGGTTAGTCCCTGAAGCTAGTCCAGTCTGAAATAGTCCGGTGCAACAAACGCACCCTACTTTACTAAACATGAGCAGACTTTCAACATGCACATCTTGTGTTTGCTTCTCAATATTTATCTCTTTACATATTATTCTCCCTAAGCGACATGAGTAACCTTACAAAGTTCACAAACTTGACAATTTACATTGTTTCAAATTAAATTGGACAGCAATTAGAAATGCGTAATATTAGTATTACAAAGATATTTAAGAGCGATTTTCAAGCAACTATTTACAAAACGTCATTTACTAATCTATCGTACGTTTGCAATACCCTCCATCTAACATTTGCAGGCCTACTGATTTGGCATCATTCTCTTGAAACTTTTAAATCTCTCATCCATATATTTGCCTAAATGTTAATGTTATTAGGATTTTATTTAATTGAGATTTCAAAGGTTTTTAATGGGTGTATAAAGTTTGTAGGGTGTTTTCTATATGGATTTTTGAAGAATTGGGGAAAAAGTTTAAAAATTCATGAGTTTGTAGAAGTCTGGGGTATTTAATTAGAATTTTAGGTTAGTTTAGGGGTATTCAATCAAAAATTTTAAAGAATTTATTAAAACCATAGAAATTGGTGTGTATATAATCAAGATTTTAACAAAATTTATAAAAATTCATATTCAATCATGATTCTAAATGAGTAATAAAGTCTAAGTGTATTGCCAATGAATTTTGGTTGAATTGTTAAAGATCGTTTCCTTTGCGAGACCAAAGTCTAGGTTCAAGTGTCGTTGCTAGTAATTTTCTTTGGTGGGTGATCTGAAAAAACAAAAAAAAAAGAGCTAAGATTCTATTTGTAAGTTCTCAAATAGGCTTGTGGCATGCTCTAATTCTGGGATGGTGTCACGCCCCGGACCCAGAGTCGGTAATAAAAACTCGAACCCGAATCTGAAACGTAAGTTAAAAATTAAACAAATAAAAGGAAATTGAAACGGGTTGGAAAATGAACTCCTCTTATAAAATAACTCCAAAATCCTTACAGGGTGTACAAAAGTAAAAAATTAAAATCCTTAAAACCCTTATCTAACACAACCTTAGCTCGTCTATCACCTGTCTTGCCAAATAACACCTATTTGTAAAATAATAGGTGAGGGGTGAGCAACAACCACCTTCGCTCAGTGAGTAGAATACGTAATATGCCAGTCAAGCGATTCCTTTTTACACACTCTAGAAAATACAATAATAATATCAAAGTTTTAACCACGTAATTTCATATCACATCACATCATCCATTTACGTGTTCATTACATCCTTCATAAATTGTAACTCACCACGTGACCCCTAATGGCCTTTCCACCCTAATGTCCCTGTGTGCAGTTTACATTTATCCCTCCAGATTAATGCAACACTAAAGTTCTCATGCTCCATGAACATATCCAAATAATCCACATATCACCATATTAATAATTCCAAAAGCATTTCAACAAATCCAACATACTTGACTTAAAATAGATAGAGATTTATAAATAGATAAAACCCACAATAATTCGTGGTTTTCATTTATCAGAAAATAAGAATACTTTGAAACACATTATATAAACCACTCACCTTGATCAATAGCTAGAACCTTGGCAAGACAAGCATACAAATAATCTCCACACCCTAAACCCTATTTCTTTCTCTCTTTACCCTCACTCCCTTTCTCTATGGTGCAAAGCTCCTATTTATACTAGGAGAAGACGGCAAAGATTAAGCCATTTAATCAGTTGTAAGTGCAACCCATGACAGCAAAAATTAAGCGTTTCATAAACTTTGTCTTCGCCTTGAGGTTATGAAGGAATTCACTAAAAATTCATAGATACTCAAAATCTATATAGAAAATAGAGGAAATTGTAGCAATGGTTAACTCAATTAGAGTAATAGTTTCTCAACTAAAATTATGTGACCATTGGCCTATTAACTTATCAAAACGGGTCCTTTTCGTCAACTCTTTTAAAATTTTAATCAAAATGAGTCACATGACAATCATATGAGGCTGAATCAAAAGACAAATATGGGAACCAAATGAGAAAAATTGTAGCATGATTGTTCAATTTTAACCAAATTGGAAAAATAATCTCTCAACTTTTATCTAATTGTAGCAATGGTCTTTCCAAATCCACGTGATTCATTTTGACGGAATTTTGGCGGAGTTGACAAAAAAGATCATAGTTACACGTTTTGATAAGTTAAGAGCCAATAATTATGAATTTTCAATTGAGTGACTATTACTCCAATTAAATTAATTTGAGAGACTATTTCTATAATTTTCTCTAGAAAATATGAAAGACTGAAAGTGCATAAAATTTAATAGATTACTGAACTTTTTTTCTTCATATATATCAATAATAGGTACACTAAATAGTTGAAATATAAAGGGTATAATTGGAAACTTGTGGTTCACTTGGTGGCAAATGCTGTAAGTTGGTACGAATATCTCCACCAAAACCCTAATTGCGAAGGGAGGCGCGATAAGCAGACACCACACAAACGCTTCCGTTTCTCTGCCGGCAAATAGCAGCAGCATCTGCAATCAGCCATGGGTATTTGATTCAGTTTTACTGTCTATGTGTTTTCGCGATATCTGATTGGTCGTTGACGGTGTGTGAGTGCTGTGCAGGTAAGGTTCACGGGTCGCTCGCGCGTGCCGGGAAGGTCAGGGGTCAGACCCCGAAGGTCGCCAAGCAAGACAAGAAGAAGAAGCCCAGAGGTCGCGCTCACAAGCGCTTGCAGTACAACCGGAGATTCGTCACCGCCGGTAAGCTTAGCTCATCCCTCTCCTCACTTCCTCAGTTTAATTATACTTGATTTTTCTGAATTAGGGTTTCTTTGGATTTGGGAACAAAAGGGTTGATAATTTGGATGGCTCTGATTGTAATTTTGATTGGATTTGCAGTTGTTGGATTCGGGAAGAAGAGGGGGCCTAATTCTTCTGAGAAGTAAGGTTGCTTTTTGGGGACTTTTTGCTGTTTTCTTATGAGGCATTAGTTTCATTTGAAGTTTCAGATTATGGTTTGACATTATCTACTGGTTCTGTTTCGTCGTTCTAAATCGAAGCACGTTTTGATTTCCGGATTGGTAAATGCTTATTAATATCTGCTAATTTTGAGTCTTTGAGTATGTGATTGTTGGATTTTGTTCTTAATTCAAGTTTTGATCAGCTCATGCCTTGTTGCTACATTGTTAGAGTTGATTTTTGGCGTCTCTGGTGCTGCCTGTATATGAGCATACTGAGATTACTGGTAGTCTCGAGTACTAGATGGTTACGGAGCTATTTGTTTTTCAGACATCTAGATGTAATTCATGTAAGTGAAAAAGCCTTTGAACCCCACATTTTCGCTTTTGCCAATGACAACATTGATCTCGTCTTAACAACATTATCATTCTTTCACTCCTTTTTCATCGTTCTAATGTCCATCTCTTTCATCTCCATAGCTCCAATCTCTTAGATCTAGTGTAGTTGGACTTATCTTTCGCCGATTTCTGTTTTTCATTTAATAAACAAAAATAGAGGAACCCCCACCCCCCATTTCCTCGTTAAGTGTTCCTTGGTGGAACAAGAACTCGAGTTACACCAAAGCACAGGCCTTCCAAACTGACATGGATGAATCAAAAGCAGCACTTTGGTAGAGGAGTGGAACTTAAGACCTAGTTCTTGATGTTGTAGTCAAGTAGAGAAGTTGGTTTTTACTAGAACGTACGAAGAAGTAGAATTTTGATGTTTGAATGTGGTTATGAGAGGAGTATTGGCATGTTTTATGCAATGCTTGCATTAGTTTAAAACCTGTTTTTGGAGTTCGTAAATGGCATTGAATCAGATGAATATGTGAAAGTTCACTATGAATATGTGAAAGGAACATAGTGAACTTATGTTTGTGAAAAACCACCGGGCCCTTGTGGATCGAGTCTGGTGTTCAAGTTTTGTGCCGCATTGTTCATAAACGTTATGAGATTTCAGAACACTTCGTTTTTAGATTTCCAACTAAAAATCATCATTGTTATTATACCATGCTAAGAGATTAATGGTTATCTGTAAACCAACAACCACCAACAACCTCCTCCGATGACCTCCTGCCTCCTGCCTCCTGCCTCCTGCCTCCTGCCGGTCGACTCCTAAAGCATCATACCCCTAGTCATCCAAAAACAACTGGAATACTAAAAGTCCTTCAGCGGACTTGGAACTTCAAACCTCAAAGAAAAGAAACATTGTTTATCAAACTGGTGTTAATTGGTCCTAAAAAAGAAAGGGCAGCCAGCCACGTGTCAACGACGAACCAAACTGGTGATTGAGGGAGCAGCTGACCTAGCAGTGGTCGCAAGCATCCCTCTTTTCTTACGCACCATGTCACACGGCAGCTGTATGTGCACTAAACAAGTCACCATGCACTCCTTTCTCGATATAAAAATAAAGGCAAGAAGTCATAATGATTACTTCAGAGTAATTCTCTTTAATAAACCATCTAAGCAAAAGGTAATCAAACAAGAAATTGTTTAGTTGTTCAATACATAGGATTACCAAACGATCTCTGATTCGATCCACTTGTTCTTTTCAACGTGCACGGTGAACATCGTTAATCACAACTGGAACGGAGATAAGGAGATGCAACTGGAAATGCAGCGAAGTATTGTTCATTTCGTAAAGCACAAAGCACCCTACTGAAGCTACTCTACATGTTAGCTACTACAAGTCCAACTTTCAAAAGAAAAAGCGTGGCAACGACCATGTTAGCTACTCTACATGAATACATACACAACCCAAACACAACTGGAAAATATATACCTTAACTTTCCGCAGCTCATTTGATTAAAGATACGCGGTACTTTCTGCGGTCAACTGGCCAACAAAATCCAGAAGAACCTGCTCTGTGCTCAACGAACTATTGGCTCTCCATCAGCAGGACCCTGATTGAGTTCTGGTACTGGTGGAACTGCAAGGAAAGGAACAATTGTTTCAGTGTGGAGGTAAAATGAAATCCAGTAATCCTATAGCCAGCCTAGCACGGAAAGGAACCAATGTTTCGGTGGCAAGGGAGGGTACCTCTTTCATAATCTCCTCACATCTACAAGCTAATTCTATCTGATCAGCTGCTCCAGATTCTTTTATTGATGCTGTCTTTGAAGTGATAGAATCCACCTACCGATTTCAAAGCTAAAATATCAATTTGTACATCAGATTGAATGAGAGCGGCTCGTTACTTATAATCTAAGACACAGAAAGTACCTCTTCCACCGCAGCTTCAACAGCCTTTTGCCTTGCTTCTAGATCACGCCTCCTAGATTCCACCTCCAGCTCCACATTATTCAAATCTTTAGAAGCATCCTCAAACTTTAAATCTCTTTCCCTTTCTAGCTGCTTTTTTAATTCATTCAACTGTTCCACTGGAGAAAAAGAAACAGAGTTCTAAACTTTGTAGAACAACTATCAATTTATCCCAACATTTAGCACTATCTACATTTTTCTTCTTTCGATCATAAGCCCTATCGGTATGTTAGGAAAGAGGCTCAATATAGTTTTGCGAATGTTATAAAGAATCGAGATTTCTAAACTTCAATTAAGCAATTTACATTAGAATTCATACTAATATCCGTCAGCTAAAACCCTTTCTTCCATATGGCCCCTCAGAAGCAGAAACTACCTTTTCCCTCCCGTTCAACCAGTTTGGCCTGAAGAGACTTGCTTACAACTCCATCGTCACTTAGTTTGGCCTTTACAGCTTTAAAGTCTCTGTCGACTGATTTAGCAGAATTAACCTAGCATATAAACAATTGCACGTTATGAAAGAATGCGTTTAAAGCAACGCCACTTGCACTGCATGAATAAGAATGTCGACAGTGAAAATCCTTTATCACAAAGATCATTAAAGGATACAAAATTATGGTATGCATACCTGTTCTTGTATAGCCTGCATTTGGGCCAAGTGTTTTGACAGTTTCTTAGAGACCTGACCAATAAAACTTTACAATGTTATATTATACTAAAGTACACATTAGTAATTACTAAATTTAAAAAAAAAATTAAACATATAATTTTCAGTTTTTGTTTAAGCTTCCATCAACTTACTAAATGTTTAAATTGCATCTTCTAGATCATCTATTTTCGGTAAAACGTATCAGGACATATTGCATCACATATAGATCAAGACTGGTGTGCCAGATAGCAACGGCATACTATTTGATAATATATTACCTTTGTATAAACCTCATCAACAGCGGTCTTCTCCTCCAAGGACTGCTTCGCTGACCTTTCAGCATTTTTCGCCTCCTCACGAACTGATTTCTTCTCTTCTAAAGCCCTCTTTAAGCCCAATAAAAACACAAATCATTTCTTTTAGTTGCAAAACGAGCAAAACTCTGGTGAGCAATCAATGAAAGAAAACTAGAGAAATACTGACCACAATCGACAAAATAATAAGCTTACTTTTATGTAGTAAGGTACAGAAACAAGTAATTTTAAACCCTCATTAGGAAAACGCATAAGATGAAATCGAATATCATAGGTAAACAGGCAACACAACAAATACTTGAGAAAAATTTCAAGTTAGAACGCTAAGGGAAAGGAGAACAGGGGTATAATATGAGGGAGTCGAATGGGTAGAATGATTTATTTATTAGAGGTTTTGTAGAATGGTAGTTGAATGACAACCAATTCGTGCAGGTACTCTAAATATTCTGAATACAACAATTCCTCCAGAATGATTCCGAGGCGAACCAGGAAATTTTAGTATGAAGAGTGGCCCAACTTCTTGTAAGCCCTCGCAAGCTTTATCTTGGAGAAAAAGTTCCTCTATGTTGTACTACTTGCCAATATTCTTGCAATGGAATAAGCAAAAGCAGCAATTATTACTAATAATCTTATCTCAAATTCTTGCATCGTGGTCAGTAACAAGTTAAGGTTGTCATATGGATCTCCAAAGCATGACCATATAAAATCTACAAATTGCTTAACTACAGCAAATAAAACTAGAAAAACTCACGAGCCTTTTACACCTAGAGTGGGGATGCAATCAACAGGAATGTAGTAGTACTATTTGGTGAACTGTCATTCAGTAAATAAAACTCGAAGAAAAGATACCTGCAATTTATCTGGTGACTGAACAATTTTTGAGCGCAAATTTGCATTTTCTTGAACACTTTGTACCAAAGAAAACTCTGCACTCGAAACCTGTAGTAAAAGAATAAGCCAGAAGAATAATTACATAAATACATAATTAAAAACATCTGGATGAAGAGTTGATAATTACATAAATTTATACTTAAAAAACATCTGGATGAAGAGTTGATCACAATCAATCAAAATTTAACACAGCATCAATTGAAAAGAAAAAGAATTTTATTAAATGAAGAAACATATACAAACAAGAATAATCTCTGACCTTGTTGAAGACTTGATACTATGTTTAACAGAAGATATGAAAATAAGGACTGGGAGTAATTGTACTTTAAAAGGAAGTTTTAAAACATTTCAGTTGTATTGCCTTTTCAATCCTAACACTTCGGAAAGATTGATCTATGTTGGCCCATCTACTCTCCCTCCTACATACATAAGGTTAGAGTTTTGGGGAGCAACCACATACACACACACACCAACACACAATGGAAACGGTTGCAGTTAGAATAGACAAGTAGCATGCCCAACTTTAGTCAAGCAAAGGGCCCAATCAAGAATAAGAAATCCAGGCTAACAAATACCACAATGAAAGTAGATGTGTTCGATCATTAAACTACATTTGGTGGATGTCACAAAGACTAAGGAGGACCCGAGCAATTTTATTCTAATCTCACACTTTATAATTCTTTTAATGCCTGTTTGTGAATCTTCATAACGAAATAACTAACGTTCCTAAATTTGTTCCTCATCAAATTCTTAACAATTCAACACTACCAATTACTTAATCTGCAGCAATAACAAAAGCTTTCCTACCAGAGTTTACAATTTATTTGTGTATTTTTATGCTATTTAGAGTATATATCAGTTAGCCAAGCAGTCAATAATCTAACCTTTTCCTCTATTTCTCCAATCTTCTCCTTCAACTTCTGACGAGAAGTTCTCAGTGACTTTTGCTGATTGTTAAGGCCTGAAACAGTTTGGTGCAGTTCTTTAACTTTTGCATCTACCTCTTGAACAAGGGGCAACTCCTTTTCTCTTGCTTCATTGTAGTCTGCAATCTCTGCAGTCAACTACAACACAAACATCTAGTGAATTGATGCATCTTCAACATTGAACCTTTTAGTTTATTAAAGGAACCTTTTTTATATTAAAGTTACCTGGGAAATCTTGTCCTCCCACCCTTTGCGTTGCTCATCTATGTCAGTTAATTGATCCACGACTTGGGTAAGGATATTCATTTTTGTCTCTCTGATATGTAACATAAACAACTATCATGTGTGAGAAGCAATTATGATAGAACTATTTAAACCATAACAATTGAGCTCTTCATATGTGAAACATTTTCTCTTTTCCATTAAGCTCAAAATGGGAAGAACTATTGTCCTTCAGGAGAATTTTGATTTGTGATTCCTTATGAATATATCTGACCCAAAAGAAAATTCCATCTCTCACTATCTCTCTCTCTCTCTCTCCCCAAAACAACACTCTATGACCATTGTTCATTGAGAGAATGACAAGAAGAACAATCATTTCACATACATTGAGGAATACTTATCACAGAGATTTTTTATTTTTTTATTTTTTGTGATCGATTACGGTAGTTTTAGTTTACCATTAACTGCGAAAAAGTAACATCATGTGTTAAGAACATACGGTCCCACAAATTATAACAAGTTTGTCAAGATCCACAAATTAGATCATCCAACCATGCATCAGTTACATTCAAATCACAATTGGAGAGCCCAAACAAGAATTTATCTGTGTAATATAAGTAGTCATCACACACAAGTACTACGAAAAGTAAAATCTTTGAAACGAATAACTAACTACACAATATCTTACCTGTGAAGAGAGAAATTGAGAAGTGCACTGACAAAATATTCAGTCCGATCCGTCTCAGGTTTTATCATATCTTTTAGAGTAAATCTCTTAGGACAATCCACTAAAGCCACCACTTCCTTGATTCTGTTGTATAGCTTCATGGTCCGGACCGAGTCCGTGTGAAAATCCGGGTTCTCGAGCTGCTCCAAGGCCGAAAACTCAACCTGCCCATAATCTTCCCTGCATAAATCAGAAACCCCACGAAGATTTGAAGCTCGGACTCTCTCTTCTCTAGTACCAAACATAAAATATTGAAAAACCAAGGCGCCGTTTGATATCCATTTCGTTTTTTCAGTTACCAAACGAGTTTACAATTTTCAAACAAATGAAAACGAAATGGTTATCAAACGGCGCCTAAACATTGATCCTTGTTCATTTTTCGAATGTCAATCGAATGGAGCATCTGGGTCCAAGCCCATCTCTGTAACCACCGAAAACGCAAAACCCCATATACCCAATTGAAATTAAAAGCACGCAAATTAGGGACTTGAATTTCTAGTGAAGTGGACAAATTAGCGGGAAATTTAGGGTTTAAGGAGAGAGAAGTACTCGTGGAAGAAGTCGAGGGAGATGAGGATGCGGGTGTAGAGGTCGGCGACGAAATCAGGATTGGGGTTGACGAGATCGCGGTCGGAAATAACGACGATGTGAGAGTCGGCGAGGATTGTGACGATGTCGGAGCGAGTAAGCTTCGGGTACTCAAACTTCGACATTTCTTTCTTTCCCCAAATCTTTCAGAAACTTGGTAGTTGGTACTGCCGAGTGGCCGAGGAGGGAAAGGCTCAAGAGATATAAAAGGGCAAATGGAACTGAATATTTTCCCGCTCCTTCCGATAATTGAAAAATCTTGTTATTTCGTTGATTTGATAATCATTTTGTTTTCTAAAAATGAAAAAATTTAAAACAAAAATTAAGGAAAAATGATTATCCATCCGTCCTTAAAATTTAAACTTTTATGAGTCAAATGTAAATTTCAAGTTACAAATGAAAGGAATATGACAAAGAGTCGTATTTTTCAGAGTTCGGATGAAATTTTAGTTAATAGGTCTAGAAGTTGGTCTTGAGGCTCGAATTCAATCCTCATAGAAGGCCAAATCAAATGTAACAGGTTCATTGATTGACTTCAAATTTTTGAATGAGAAATGGGACTAAAAGAGAATGAAGACGAAAGCTAAAAATTTTAATTGATTTAAAGAGATTTCATGTTTCATGCTTTGTTAAAGAGATTTCATGTTTTGTTTATTGAACATGCCCAACTTGCTCACAAGTTTGGCAAAATAGCCTATTCGACACTGCTTTTGTTAAAACATTTGCAAGCTGATCTTCCAACTTAACTCTTGCTATCTCCATAATCTTTTTCGATGTGATGACAATCTCTTGTGGAGGAGGAGTCATGGATTAAAAGAGACTTGTCATACGTCATGTAGTCAGTAGCACCAAAATTAATAATCCAACATGAGTCACAATCTCCTTACGCAACTGGGTTTAGGGTTTAGAGTTTAGGCTTTTCTCAAATTTCCTGAAGCATCTTGATCATCAGAGAGGGATATTTGATCAACAAGAGACAAGATTGCTCCTCTCCCATAATTACAGCGGATTGATGCGATAGACAAATACTTGGCTCTTTCAATGTAAAGGAGTCATTCGTCCTTTTACATATGTTTGCATATGCTTATCTTTTTGCGATTTTAACTAATCATTTTGCTAATGTGTCACACTATAATTTGCAGTTATGTAGAAATAGTGTAAGGTGCCAAGTGATATACACAATAAATAGAGAAAGACAAGGAATCTTGGCATGCATGCTTCCCTCTATAAAGAAACTTGCATATGTAAACTCTTGGAACGTCAATAATACTATGTCATGCGTAAGCGTCTTTCCACAAGATTATAAGATAGTACGACTCTTAAAGAGTGTCATACTGTTGGGCGACCGATCGTGTGGTTCCTCGCGATCATAATACACATCAAAGAGCTAGAGATTCAAGTTTGTTGTTTCAAAGCAGAAGATAGCCCTCACATTCCCTGCATCTCCCAACAACAATTATCGGAATTTAATTTTGCACGCCATTTTTCACCACCCGCACAGCCTTAATTTGTTTATAACCATTGAATTGAACAAATACGAGAACCAGGAGCCAAAAACTGTGCAAAAATTACTCCCCTTTTCGGATTTGAACAACATGAATTAACCATTCCCATATCCCAACTGCAAAGTAGTGCATTCTCTCATTAGACTTCAAACAAAAGTAACCTTATTAGTATGACTGCCAACAAACAAAAGCACCAACTTCACCGTTGGCAATTTGATTCTGCAATCAATAACATACCGACAACGCTGCGTTACACATGAACGACATACGATGGGTAAACATCATCTTCACTAATTCTATGATGGGAAAGGGGAAATTTCAAACCTATAGAAACCCCACACCGAAGAACCGTAAAACTCAAACAAATAATAATGCACACGAACGCTCAAAGCAGACAGGAGAATGGAAGAAAAAAATTCGGGGAAAACGGATGCCACAAGAAAATAGGGAATAGAAGTAAAAGCATATCTCCAGCCTTGAAAAATGGAGGTGGTACTAGGAGGAGGATCACCTGTAAGAATGAACAAAAACACGTATAGAAGGTTAAAGCAATTTGCAAAATAGGGTTCATAGCGTCTTAGGGCACTTGCTACTTTTCTTACCGTAGGGGCATACCTTATAGAACAACGTCCTCCTCCAGGACTTCAGCTATCCCGGCTATAATACACGGGAACAACATAACGCGGTCTTTGAATTGAAAAAGAATCTCAGCAAAAAAGGCAAGTAGAAAATATTGGTGAAGAATCACAATTCATGGGCTCAATTGAACAGCTTCTTGGAGCAAATGCAACGAGAAGGCAAGCCACTGGCTCAACCGAATCAGCTTTTCGGGACAAATGCAGCTAGGGCATTTGCATAAGCAGGGGAGAGGTTACTCAAAAGGGGCTGCATTTGATGGCCATAGAGGGAAATCAGGTGAGAAAAAGCTCTTCCGATTTGTGCTTTTACTTCAGGAGTTTCAACCGGAGACGCCACAACTTGAGCAAATACATTAATCAATTCAGGGACTAGAGAAAGGATCTGCTTGGAACATAGAATGAGTGCGTAAGAAACTTATGGTCACCTCCATTAAAAAACAGGAAAAGAAACAAGAAAAACAGAAAAGACCAAAAAAGTGCAACTTCTAGGACTACGCAATAGACATGGAGCTTCCATAGAGGGATCCCTCATCGTGTGTATGATATATGTACACATATATTATAAATGTGTGTGTGTACTGTGTATAAAATATATATCTTATCATTTTAATCTACACAAGTTTCAGACTGAAATCATGGAGCAGTGAACTAACCTGAGCATTCGATGAGAAAACAAGAGTACAGACGCAACTATACACCGCCATGGACTCTTCACGATCTTCTTTTAGTGGAAGAGCCTTCAAGAAAACAGGAAGTACCTGCAAATTTATTAAGGAGATATATACTTAAAGCTCAGCAAAAGAATAACAAAATGATGGAAGAATGATAACAGTAAGCCTGATAATGTCATCAGGACACTTACCTGATTCAATGGGATAGATTCAGGGTGCACCATTATCATCCTTGCCACTGCACCAGCTGCGTTATCCCTGACAGCATCATCTGGCTCAGATTCCCCAAATAGTGGGTAAAGTCCACGCAATATATCACCATAGTATCTGGAAAATGATTAAAGGACACACTAGCGGAAGGCACATTCTAGGTTTCAACGCCAAACTAATTTCTACAAACAACATAACTTTAAAGATAATATTCGTCACAAATCCTGTAATACCTGAACTCAGAACACCAATCAGAGGATAAAGAAAATTCCAAAGAAAAAATAAGGAACAAGGAAAAGACATTAAAAAGTCTTAACGTAAAAAAAGGATACTTCAACGTCCCCTCGCCCCCATTTTTGCAGAACTCTCCAACACAAAAAGCAGCATTCCTTCTATTGGTGGCGTCTGATGATGCTAGTTCTTTGATTACCAAGGGCATCACCCTCTGAAACCAGACACAAATATCAGAAACTAGCTTAATGTATCCTAGAACTTAATGTACATTCTTAATTTTCTTTTAAAAGAACAATGTATAAGAAATTTGATAAAATTTACATCGACATATCCAGCAATTGGAGCACCCATGTCTTGAGCAACTTCAGCAAGGCAGGCAACAACCATTGTCCGATCTTGCAATGGCCGTGAAGCTCTCTGAACACACCAATAGTTAAATTAGGAAAATACCTATTCTAGCAAAATGCTAGCAAGGTCTCGGAACTAAATTTGATAAAATATTTTTGCAACCCACCGCAAATTTCATTAAAGGTTCAAATAGCGTAGCAAAAATAGGTGCAAAATGAGGACCCATTGACTTCGCAAAAGCAGGAAGAAGGTCAGAAACTGCGTCCATAAGTTCTTCATCATGTACAACATCATCGTCATCAATTTCATCATCGGATTCTGTCTGCTGACAAGCTGATTCCTCCCGAAGCAGTACCAGAGTAGCATCAACAACCCTTGGTACATCTGATATTGGATGACATCATTTTATCAGCCTTTAGAAGTTACTTCAACAAATAGGATAACACCCAACTACAAATCATACTTACAAGGCTCAACAACCATATATCCATAATCTTTGATGATATCAGCAAGGCTCATACAAGCTTGAGCAACAACTTCCTTGTCATCATCTTCAGTCATAGTCTTGATATAAGTATTCATCACAGTATCTGCAGATTTTGAAGAGTTTGATTATAATGTAACAGAAAAACCAGGATGAGGACAGGTACAAATATCTTCTGTTTCCAGGTCTTTATCTTACCGAGGATTTCCTTAGCCCTTGCTTGTCCTTCCTGCAAAACAAGAACACAAAAACATTTAGTACCATACTTTGATACCTAATAATTTCAAATGAAATCTCAACTATAAACCAAGGTGGCACCAAAAAGGAGGGTCCAAGAAGCCATTACAGTACACAGATGAATATGCAACAAACAAGTTTGCAAAACCAAATAACAGTGATCATGACGCACTTGCATGTACAGATCAATACTAAATATGTAAATGAAACAGGTGCCATGATTCAACATGGAAGAATTCAGTAGTTACAGAGAGTGAGAGTGAGAGTGAGAGAGAGAGAGAGAGAGAGAGAGAGATGATGACCACTAACATTATGATTCTGGTAAACTGCCTGTGCTGCTGTTAAAATATCTGTATTTGAAATCAACCAAACATGAGTTGTTAATGAACAAGTGATATTAATATCATACAATTTACAGAAAAACAAGACAGTGCTCAATAAAAATTAACCAGCTCATCCACATTTCCAGTATCCTTTAAGATAAGTAACCTTTGACAGATAGCATGCAGATACAGACAAAAAGTTTGAACTCACGTTTCAGTGAAATGATTGCTTGTAGCCGAACATCTTCATGGAAATACCCTGAGTGTCGTACCAGGATCTTAAATGATTCCTCCAAATAGCTTAAAAGAAGTCAAAGATCCCAAAATCATATCTTATCGATTAACATTGTATATCCATAAACTTAGAATGCTAACCTAAAGATCAAATAAAATTAGATGTTGGATACACTGCATATGAGGCCTTCGTATGTAGTGCAAATAAGCCAAGAGCTTGAGTCGCAGCTGCTTTTTCATCTAAAACTCCTGTTCTTACGCTGATATTTCGTACTCTTGGCTCATCATGAGCTTCATCATCAGATGAAACTCCACCAAATCCATTAATGTTTTCATCATCAGACTCATCGATGTCCACTGCAGCTCCATCATCAAGATTGCAGGAAGAAAAAGCCAGGGGTACGACATGAGGAAGATACTGTTTTCCAAAGAGGGAAAAATAACTCGTGAAAACGGGCATCAAGTGAATAATTATACTAAGCATAACCCAACTAAAGCCTTTCATACCTGTATAAAGCCATCATCCAAAATTTCTGCCAAATTGCTGAAGAATCCATGAATATACTCCCGAAGTTCACTGAATTCCAATCCAAAACCCTGTGATAACACTAGATGTGTTAACTAACATCATTGAGACAAAATAATCATAGTCAAAGGAATGAGGAAATATAAATTACAGAAATTGCAGCTTCTATATAAGGGGGTAAAATTGGTTCCATCCTAGTTCTCCCCACACACATTGCAACTATTCCAACTAATTCAGTGGCTCTTGCTCGTGAACGAAGATCCTCATCATTACTAAGCACCAAGAAATTTTTCATCAACTCCAAAACCCTTTCAGCATAGGGAACGAATGCCTGTTCTGCAGCAGATGCAACTGAACCAATTGCTGACTGCATTATGATGCAAATCAATAAATTTAAAATAATTCATTGAATATCTAGATAATGTTTAAAAGAATTTACTTCAAACACTTTAGCCCAAAGAAGACCACCATACCATGCACGTCTCCTGCAAATTACGAGGGCTATTATGGAGGGCCCCCAGTAGTTTTCCCATCAACGGATCAAGGAATGGAAGAATTTCCTCACCCATGTTGTCACAAAATGCTGCCAAAGCATAATATGACTTCTCCTGCACATAGAGATTGTTTTAATCATATCAAATACAGAAGAATAAACTACACCAATCTTCTAATCTCCTTCTACTAAACATACCTTCACTTCGTCAGATGCATCCTCGAGGGCATTCAAAATGCAAGGAAGCACACTTTGGTAGTGGGAAACAATTTCAGGTTGCAAATGCTCCGCAAACTGACCCAAAGCAAATGATGCAGCCCCCCTAACCACTTCCTCAGGATCTCTCAGAGCGCCTAAAACAATAAGAAGAACTGGATCCAACTTATCTTTTATCATCTCCAAACAACCCTCTGAAATGACACCTAAAGCGGTAACAGATGCTTCCCGATATTTTGGATTTGCATTTTGACTGCTTAAAGAAGAAAACTCAAAGACAGGGTGGAAAACATGCTTTGGTATGTTCAAAGCCATAGTATCAATAACTTCTGCAGCAGCCCGATCTGGAGCAAGATCATCATCCTTATCTTCATCATTTGATTCAGCGAGCAATGGGCACATAACTTGCAGAATAGGGATGACCAGCTTATGCTTTTTGAGGGAATTGGATTTATACTTTGCTAGCCATGAAACTATCTGAACTGCCTGAGAAGCAACAAAAACGAAAGAAACAAAGATGAGGAAAATTAACAGACAGAGAGCCTTTGTTTACCAATGAGAATCAACTTTTTTTTTGCCACTTCACCTTTCCATTTTTCCCTCATTTAAAAAAAAAAAAAAAAAAAAAAAAAAAAATGAAAAGTGCAAAACCCATAGCAGCTCCACTTTCCGTTGGTGTCTGTAATGGCTGCGCTGCCAGAAAATCGCCTCTCTCTCTCTCTCTACAACTATCAAATCCGATCAGTAGGAAGCTGACGACCTTTCCAGCCCCCAGATTGCAGGTCAAAACCTGAGGCTGCAACAACCCAAAATCGCAACACAACGCTAGAGATCCCCACATACAACTGAGAGAGCTGATGGGGCTAAGCACCCAAGCAACAGAGAGAGCACATCATCCAGTACACCGGATCTACATGAGATAGTTAGGATCATATCTGAGGGGCAGAGTTGCCAGCCTTTGATCCCACAGTTTGCATAGAGACGAGAAAGAGAGGAAAGAGAGAAATAGCAAGCAGGTGCAAGAGGGAATCCTTGGTGGGAGCTACTATGGTTTTCAGCTGTCTCAGGTTTTCTTTTTCATATCTTGAGGGCCAAAATGAAAAGGAAAGTGACAAAAAAATTTGGTCTCAAATGGAAATTGTTAGGTCCAGTCCCAAACTTATCAGCCTAACCACAGATTGAGAGCATAGAGAAAAGACGAGAAAACTGACCCTGTTTACTAACCTGATGACGTGTATTAGATTCTAAACTTTGACTTGAGCAAACTTCAAGAGAGAATTGCACAATGGATTTAACAGATTCCCCAAGAAGAGGTGCGGGAGATTCAATCAACTCATCAAAAATTTCAAAAGCAATAATAGCAACATCCTCCTCGCCGGCTGCAAGGCATTGTCTTGAAACATTTAAGATGCTGGGTATGAATTCTCGAAACTTCACCTGGATTGGTATGAATACAATAAATGCCAATAAAAACGAACTAATTAGTTACACTGCGAGAAATTTGGGAGAAAATGCAAATAACACAAAAAACAAAATGCCTGTTTGGCATGCTTGACATGAGATGTGGAAAGCATCAGATTACTTGGAATAAAATGCCGAAGGAATACGATTGTCACGTTTGGTCAGTCAGACTTGGGATCTTATGTTGGTATATTTAAGAATGTTGATTAAAGCATGGTCACTATTTGATCTTCAAATGAATCCTAAAATTATAACCGACTATCACCTGTGGTTTTGATGAGAGAGTAATTTTCTCTTGTGAAAATTTTATATAAGGATTCAAAGAGGAAAGTTAATCCTCTGTTCCCAGTGAGTTAAATAATAAATTACATCACAGCCTCACTAAAAATTACGTTCTGAAATGCTATTTTTCATCAACCATACAGCGCATAGCCAGCCAAGATCAGATTCCATGAAATTCAAGCATCAGGTATACTTAAAGAAAGATGTAACAGCCAATGAATATATGATCAAGTTCAATAGAATAAAAAATCAAAGGAAAAATTACCAGAGGTCTGTCAAATACAAAACAATACAGTGTAATCTAAGACAAATGAATCTATGAGCTAAACCAAAATTTATCTCACCAAAACCAGTCAAGAGCACGTTCCATCATACCAACAGAAGACTGAATTTATTTGTATATTTTTCTAAACCAAGAAAGAGAAACTCTTGTTGTTAAGGTGATGGAACCTTATAAATAATAGGTGATGGATCCTTATAAATAATTCAATAGTTGCTTTAGTTTATATTTCAAAAGCCTTATCTGTTTGGTGATTTTTGTGTTTAAATTTTTTTAATTGAATTGTTTAAAAAAAATGCATTGTGCTATCAAACATGCTGAGTAGTAAACACATAGTAATTCACGGGAACTTTAAATCTTCAACATCATTTTAGGTTATCCAACTTACCCAAGTATAAAGGACAAACAGAAACAGATAATCAATATTGAAGAACATATTGCTCATAAAAGAATTTATTTGTGATATAAAGAGACAGCATGAATACAAACTCACCACTTCAACCCCATCATGAGTGAATTCCAGAAAAGACCCTACAGCCCTGGCATAACAATTTCAACAATTCAAATGAGAAAACACAAGCTAATCACTTATTAGAAAAAGAAGCATAAATATATCAAATTCATGAATATACTAAGCATTACTTGAGTGCAGCAACTCTGACGCGGTTGCTTGTCTCATCCTGCAGGCATTTCAACAGAAGAGCTTGCAAATCTGCGAAATGTGGCCGAAAAGTATTCCCTATTGTTTCAGTCAAAGAGCTGAACAGGATCAAAGCCACCTTATTTCAACAAAGCAAAACCAACCGTATAAATCAGTATATTGAATCTGACCTACATACCAGCATAAACAAGAGTGTGCATTCACAGTTGAATGATGGATTACAAAAGTGGATAAGATGTCAGCAAAGTAAAAACAAAGCCAAAAATAAAATAAAAATCAGTGAAACAACAAATGAAATACCCCTAAAAAGCAGCTATGAAAAATCCATAGCAGGTTTCCAATCAAGCAAAATAGCTGAAAAAAAAAGTCTTTAAAATCCTGAAGATCATAAACAAACTTTCTCCAATAACTCCTCTCTGCTGATTCCCACAAAATCCTCAAAAAATAATCCTATTTCTTTCCATCCATATTTACCCATAACACAGCCAAAAAATACAACCCCATAAAGTCCTGGTTTTCTACCACTTTCCTCGTATTTTTATTTTATGCTTCTCTCATATAAAAGCAACACAATCTCTGGAAATAACCCATCTCCTCTCAAAGCTTCAGAACCACCAGATAATGTAAAAAGACATGATCAACAGATTCTAGACAATGCTTGCAAAGGATGCACCTTTGAGGGCGTTAGTTTAGTGGGTCTCCTTTCCGGAAGCATTTTGCGCATTTTAACCTTCCCCGGAGCCCCTAATCAGGTAAAGACTTTCACACTGGGGAACTTTAGACTTCCCAATCAAACCATGTGGCTGAAAAACCATATATGTATCATATTTAACTATTTAACCAAAGGACAGTAATAGGATTTGATGGAAAAGCTTCCCAATGATTCCAGACTCAGCTCTTGAAGAATATAACCATATCTGTTTTATTCTTAACAGCAAAGCCAATAATTCTCGTACCTCCACATCACACAAATTCCTTTGATAGCTCAATTCATAGACCATCCATTTCCACTCAATATAAGTTAATCAAGTTCACCTGATTAAGTCATTTAATGGTTTAGAACAGTGGTATAGCTGCAAAAGTGAAGGTTTTCTGTTGTTTGTTGCCCAAAGAATAAACAGAAACTTGTGATATCTTCCAAACATATGCTCATCAATTCTTCTCCACCCTTTTTTGCATTTCTCTTTCACATTACAAAAATGGGTCACATTGCCACACCTGTTTGGAGTGGTGTGCAATTGACCAAGAAATAGTTACCTATTGATGGCTTGGATTACTTGGGATTTAAGATAATAAGAAGGAAACTACTGTATGGAGATGCTTAATTTGGGCGGCAGTCAAAATTATTTTTTCCGACAAACTCAAAGATTTTATTAAGAGACAACAATAACGATACATAGCAGACAATATGTCCAATAAAAAAGTGCAGAACCCCTTAACATATGAGCTGTTAAACAGCATATAAAAAGGTCCAACAAAAACAATACAGCACTATCCCAATCAGCTGCCTTCTAATCCGCAGTAATAGGGAAGAATGATACATCCCAAAAGAAATTGCAGCCCACAATGATACCCAATTGCAACCATTATGCTCAAGCCTTCCACTTCCCCACTAGAATCTCCAATAATCCTATTATTTAGTCCTATACGAAATACCCCAAACTAGCCAAGAAACCACCTTCAAAAGATTCTTGTTATGTTCCCATACTCCGAAAACTATAATGCATAAGGTTTCTCAACAAGCATAATCACACAACTCATGAATCACCCCGGCTACATTAGCTTCCATACACAATTTATGCCACAACTTTGGACATTGTAGGGCAATGAAGGGAATAAGCGGTCAAACTTTCAGCTTCCATTTTGCAAATAATGCACCAAAGGTTTAGGCTTACCAACCATTACGCCTCCTCATGTGAGTAATGTCACAAGTGTTCATGAACTTTCAGGATTACAATTATATAGAGCGCAATGAAGTTAACATGGGGAAAGATATAGAGAGTGCAACAAGAAAAAGAAAAGGGCCTTTTTCAGAACACAACGGATATTACCTCTCTATGTTCTTCCTGTGCACTCTGACTACATTGAAACAGAAAGGGCAACAAATCCGGCCATTCTCCAGCCGGGACCGCATATTTTGCCACGACGCTAACCACATTGGCACTGGCTCTCCTCACCGGCGGACTGCATAAACACCACGAAGATCAATAAGCAAACCATTTTGAACGCAAAGCAAATAAATGACACTGACACACAAGCTCAAGCAATTAAGCATCACCAGAAATCGAAAACAAAGCAATCGACATAAATTCAGACCTGTGCTCCATTGTGATGCTCTCAATGAGGGACTGCTTAACGAGGTGTTTGCTCTGAGGAGAGAGCTTGGCCCAGTGTCCAGTGATCTTCTTCCTCAGAAGCACGGCGGCCAATTGCCGCACGTTCGGCGTCTTGGCGGTGCGGAGGTGCTGTACGAGCGCAGGAACCACCTGAGGGTCCTTGGCCAACCGCTTTATCTGGTCCTCCGCCTGCCGCCGGGCGTCGTTGTCCGGCATCAGGAATTGTATCAGCAAAAGCTCCAGTGACTGCGACATGTCGTCTGCTCTAGTCTCTCTCAGTCTCTCTCAGTCTCTCCGTATATACCTAGGGTTTCTGGTATCGTTCGTGCGACGCCGTTTCGGGTGGGCCAAGTTTCCAGCGAGGGGAAATGGAGGTTTAGTGCGAGGGTTTTTTATTAGGTTTTTGGAGAGGGAGTCTCTGCTGCTGCTGCCGCCGCTTTGCTTCGGAGTGAAGGCTTTATATACGTTGTGGGGACGCTCTGGACAGACAAGTGGCTCGTAATTTCGTAACATCGGATATACGCCTGTCGCCCCTGGACCCATGCCTTGTGCAATACTTGGCAACTACTCCTCACCTCAAAATACTCCAACGAACATAACTTCGTAATTATAATCTGAATCGTTTATATTATAAATTATGATGTAAAAATATTTTCTTTAGAAAAATTAATTAAAACAAAGATTGTTTGGTCGATTAACTATAACATACAGATGAACAATTTGTAATACTTTTATCTGTTATTATCATTTTTTTTATACAGTTCAATGACTAACGATTATATATTTTATAATTATTTGCAGAGATTATTATGAATACAAAACCCTATGAATTGACAACTAAGTATTTTGAGGGAGACTTCTTTGAAACCTTGAGAAGCCATTCGAAACAAAAAGTTTTATTTACAACATTCATTCACCTACTTGAACTCAACCTTCAGAAATTTATAGGTGTCTTATTTTACTTCTTAGCACCAAGTTCGTTAATAAATCTATTAAAATGGTTTGCATGGCGCAAATGTAACGCGTTGTTGTTAAGATGTGCGTCACATGTGCACATAAAATTTGTTAGATTCTTATTTTTCTTATTTTAAAAAGAAATTTTGAATTCAAAACACCAGACTGTTATTAATTTTTTATAGCCAAATTGTACTTATTGTCACACATCTCAGCAACAATGGGTCCTAGTTTTGACGTATATATAGTTTTGACAAATTTGTTAATGGGTTTGGACACAATGGAGCAAAGTGAAAAACGAGTTGAGTTTTATTTTTCATATTTGGAAAAGATAATTTTGAATTCAAAATACCCAACTATTTACTTTTCAGCCAAATTGTACTTATTGCGACACATATCAACAACATTGGGTCTTAGTTTTGCAACATAAATGGTTTTGACGGATTTAGACAGTATGGATCAACCTGAGAAACGAGTTAGTTTCAGGTGGTTGAGTAGCAAAATTTGATTTTAGGAGATTAAGTGAGACTCGAGTTCAATCTCAAGAGGACTCAGGTTCAATCAGAAGAGGCTTAGATGTAAGTACTAAACTGTGTGAGGTTTTTCCAGCCCTATGAGTTGTCCTATGACTCATTTACTAATATGTAATCAGAATAAGAAGAATTGAATTGAAGAGGAGTTTGAATATGGTGGAATCAGATTCCTGTTAGAACTGTTTACTAAAATTTTAAGGAATCGGAATAGGAATAGTAATAAACCATATAAGCTATTTACTAATTAACTGTAATAGCCCGTATTAAAAAAAAATTATATATTATATATATGTGTGTGGGTAATTATTTTTACATAATGATATTATTAGATTTGTTTTATACAAGAATCTACTTTCGATATGTAAAATAGTCTAAGCGTAAAATCCTTTGAGTAAATTGTAGCAATGGTCCATCAACTAAAAATTCATTACCATTGGTCCTCAACTCATCAAAATGTGTAGCTATGGTTCTTTTCGTCAACTTCATTAAAATTTTGTCAAAATAAATTATGTTGGAAGGACCATTGCTATAATTGGGGTCCCTCAACTCATCAAAACATGTAGCTATAGTCACTTTCGTCAACTTCGTCAAAATTTTGTCAAAATGAGTTATGTTAGAGGGACCAATGCTACAATTGGGTTAAAGTTGAGGGATCATTGCTTCAATTGAGTTAAAGTTGAGGGATCATTTCTCCAATTGGATTAAAGTTAAGGGAAAAATGGTAATGAATTTTTAGTTGAAGGACCATAGCTGCACGTTTTGATGAGCTGAGGGACCATTGCTCCAATTGAGTGAAAGTT